>NC_079220.1:54749438-54844885 GCF_029633865.1 Lampris incognitus | reverse complement strand
CTGCAGCATGAAAGTAGAAAGACCCTGCTGGGGGTGAGTCGAGAACGGGTGAAATAGGTGAAACCACTTGGCAAAACGGAGCCAAAAAAAACCGCCCAAACTCCCTCGTCTGCTTTCGGGCAGAAAGACGAGAGACGTTTTAGGGTTTAACGACGTTGAAACTAGTTGAATTCCTTTCAGCTGGGTTTTCCATGATGTCCTTTCTGTTTGCAGCACATATGGTCGGGTCCTAAAAAAACACAAGGTCAGTCAGACCGCGTGCCGCCGTAGGTAGAAAATAGGGCGTTTAGCAGGTTACCTCTTTTGTGCTTGTTAGTGATTGTACTCGCCGTTTCGTTTTGAACTTCTCTATTTATCTCCTGTTGAAAGAAGCGTCCAGAAATATTTGAGAGAGTATTACAATGATCCACGCCGGGGGGTTGGCTAGGATTCAAACCCTCAACACGGGCTCACAGAAATAACTCCACTTAGCTTCCCTGGCCTCTCGCCATCCCGCCGCCTCAGGGCCTACTATCAAAGAAATCACATGTGTCGGAGCTGAACGGTGCGAAACAAACACACACACATACACACACACACCCCGGCACACACACCACAGACACACAAATACAACACGTAGCTATTAAATATTTCATATATTCAGCCTCTAACTGTTCAAAAAAACATGGTTGGTATGAGGGGCTGGGAGTAAGAGCACGGAGGAGAGCAGGAGGAAGGTCTCTCATTTGAAGTACAGAGAAGTATGGGGGGAAAAGAGGAGCCATGGGGGAAATAACTCATCATTTCTGTCTGATTGCGAGATCAGAGGGACACATGGACAGTTTGTTGGCTCCACGCTCACCTCCCGGCCTCTCTGCAACCCCCCCCCCTCCTCTTCTCCATCGCTCATGCTGTACCCTTATCAAACCAATGTCTTCCTCTCTCTCTCTCCCCCCAGCCAATAACATTTGCTTCTACGGTGAGTGTTCCTACTACTGTTCCACCGAGCATGCGCTGTGCGGTAAACCGGATCAGATCGAGGGCTCGCTGGCAGCCTTCCTGCCCGACCTGGCCTTGGCCAAGCGCAAGACGTGGAGGAACCCCTGGAGACGGTCGTACCACAAGCGCAAGAAAGCCGAGTAAGGAGAGGAAATGGATGTGTAATCGGGACTCTCGTCCCTTGCCTTGTTTCTGTCTCTGCTGTCAGCCACGCAGTCCCTCCCCCCTCCCGTTACCACATCTTCCTCTCTTTATCAGCTCACACTCGCTTATTATTCCCCATATTGCCCATGTCCCTGTGTTCTTCCGCACACAGCTGGAAGGGTTAGTCTCTGCAACAGCTGAACTGGGGTTTAAGTGTGTCTTTGCGTGCACGTCATTATTTTCCCATCCTCCACAGATTTCTATTATCTTCGAATTAGCCGCCCCATTACAGAACAGCCCCGCATGGCTCGCACTTCAGCCGGTCCTCTGGACAATGTTCTGTTTCCTGTTCAGCTGCAAAATACTACATAGTTGACTGATTTGTCTTTCTGTCCCATAGACTGATGGTCCATCCACCCACCGATCTTACATGTTCTGATACAGGAGGCCTTTCTCAACACGACTCTTAAACCGTCGATTTAAAACCTCCTTTTTTAACGCAGCGTAATGACACGAAGAGTTTTACTGTTTACTGATGAGCGGCTTGTATCATGCTGCAGTCCGTATTATATTTAGTATTGTTAGAATAATGCCATTTGTTACAGGTGGACAAACTGATTGGTCTTCAAAGTTAGCTTTGCCATTCCAGTTAGCGTGGCGGTCTATTCCGTTGCCTACCAACACGGGGGTCGCCGGTTTGAATCCCCGTGTTACCTCCGGCTTGGTCGGGCATCCCAACACACACAATTGGCCGTGTCTGCGGGTAGGAAGCCGGATGTGGGTATGTGTCCTGGTCACTGCACTGGCGCCTCCTCTGGTAGGTTGGGGCGCCTGTTCAGGGGGGAGGGGGAACTGGGGGGGAATAGCGTGATCCCCCTGGTGAAACTCCTCACTGTCAGGTGAAAAGAAGCGGCTGGCGACTCCACATGTATCAGAGGAGGCATGTGGTAGTCTGCAGCCCTCCCCGGATCGGCAGAGGGGGTGGAGCTGCGAGCGGGACGGCTCGGAAGAGTGGGGCAATTGGCCGGGTACAATTGGAAGAAAAAGGGGGGAAATTCCAAAAACAAAAGTTAGCTTTGCATTGCTCCAGGAGCACAGAAGTTAAGTTTACCTCCGTATCTTTCCAGTTCACCACCGTCCACAGTCTGTGTCCACTTCCAAGAAGACATGAACTGGGACTGAGGCAGGATAGTGACCTGGAACTGAGGCAGGATAGTGACCTGGAACTGAGGCAGGATAGTGACCTGGAACTGAGGCAGGATAGTGACCTGGGACTGAGGCAGGGTAGTGACCTGGGACTGAGGCAGGGTAGTGACCTGGGACTGAGGCAGGGTAGTGACCTGGGACTGAGGCAGGGTAGTGACCTGGGACTGAGGCAGGGTAGTGAACTGGGACTGAGGCAGGATAGTGACCTGGGACTGAGGCAGGATAGTGACCTGGGACTGAGGCAGGGTAGTGACCTGGGACTGAGGCAGGGTAGTGACCTGGGACTGAGGCAGGGTAGTGACCTGGGACTGAGGCAGGATAGTGACCTGGGACTGAGGCAGGGTAGTGACCTGGGACTGAGGCAGGGTAGTGAACTGGGACTGAGGCAGGATAGTGACCTGGGACTGAGGCAGGGTAGTGACCTGGGACTGAGGCAGGATAGTGAACTGGGACTGAGGCAGGATAGTGACCTGGGACTGAGGCAGGATAGTGACCTGGGACTGAGGCAGGATAGTGACCTGGGACTGAGGCAGGGTAGTGACCTGGGACTGAGGCAGGGTAGTGACCTGGGACTGAGGCAGGATAGTGACCTGGGACTGCGGCAGGATAGTGACCTGGGACTGAGGCAGGGTACTGACCTGGGACTGAGGCAGGATAGTGACCTGGGGCAGGATACTGACCTGGGACTGAGGCAGGATAGTGACCTGGGACTGAGGCAGGATAGTGACCTGGGGCAGGATAGTGACCTGGGACCGAGGCAGGGTAGTGACCTGGGACCGAGGCAGGGTAGTGACCTGGGACCGAGGCAGGGTAGTGACCTGGGACCGAGGCAGGGTAGTGACCTGGGACCGAGGCAGGATAGTGACCTGGGACCGAGGCAGGGTAGTGACCTGGGACCGAGGCAGGGTAGTGACCTGGGACCGAGGCAGGATAGTGACCTGGGACCGAGGCAGGGTAGTGACCTGGGACCGAGGCAGGGTAGTGACCTGGGACTGAGGCAGGGTAGTGAACTGGGACTGAGGCAGGATAGTGACCTGGGACTGAGGCAGGATAGTGACCTGGGACTGAGGCAGGGTAGTGACCTGGGACTGAGGCAGGATAGTGAACTGGGACTGAGGCAGGATAGTGACCTGGGACTGAGGCAGGATAGTGACCTGGGACTGAGGCAGGGTAGTGACCTGGGACTGAGGCAGGGTAGTGACCTGGGACTGAGGCAGGATAGGCAGCAGGGGACACCAGTATCTGGCTCTCAGGTTGATCACAGGTGTCTTCATGTTAGCTATGGGTGTTAGCTGGACTAACAGGATTTCAGTCAGGGATGAGCCAGGCTGGAGCTGTCACCGGGACGAGCTGGCAGGGATGTTTAACGGAGATCCACTACACGTATTATAGTCAACAGTACTACTGCACCAACTCTGTCCAGAATTTTTTTTCCTGCCTTGTAGAGCTGTTCAAAAATCACAGAGTGAGCCAAATGCTCTTTATTAGAGGCGTCTTTTTTTTTGTGAGGAAACTTCAGGATTTTTTGTGTTCTGTCCTATTAAGTAGTTATACACAAACATACAATGATCTGTTCCCCAGACTTGTCCAGTAAATATTAACCTACATACTGTGATCTACATTAAAATATCCAAATTGTGTGTGTGTGTGTGTGTGTGTGTGTGTGTGTGTGTGTGTGTGTGTGTGTGTGTGTGTGTGTGTGTGTGTGCAGATGGGAGGTTGACCCAGACTATTGTGACGAGGTGAAGCAGACGCCTCCATACGATCGTGGTACTCGACTCCTGGACATCATGGACATGACCATCTTTGACTTCCTAATGGGTGAGACGGAAATAGAAAAAGAGAGGTGAAAGAAGGGAGGGCGGCACGGTGGTCAGCGCGGTCGCCTCACAGCAAGAAGGTCCTGGGTTCGAGCCCCGAGGTAGCCCAACCTTGGGGGTCGTCCCGGGTCGTCCTCTGGGTGGAGTTTGCATGTCCTCCCCGTGTCTGTGTGGGTTTCCTCCGGGTGCTCCGGTTTCCTCCCACAGTCCAAAGACATGTAGATCAGGTGACTCGGCTGTACTAAATTGTCCCTAGGTATGAGTGTGTGTGTGTGTGTGTGTGTGTGTGTGGGGGGCCCTGTGTGATGGCCTGGCGGCCTGTCCAGGGTGTTTCCCCGCCTGCTGCCCAGTGACTGCTGGGATAGGCTCCAGTATCCCCACCACCCTGACAGCAGGATAAGCGGTTCGGATAATGGATGGATGGATGGATGGATGGATGGATGGATGGAAAAAAGGGAGGAAGGAGGAAAAAAAGTTCACACAGGATCTTAGAACATCTGAAGTTGATAAACGTACCAGACTTGACCTGATCCATATTTGCGTTTTTCATCCATTTCAATGTGCAGGTAATATGGACCGCCATCACTATGAGACTTTTGAGAAGTTCGGGAACGACACCTTCATCATCCACCTGGACAACGGGAGAGGGTACGAACGCTACTTTTGACACGTCCACCTCGGCGGTTGGTTCATGTGTGTTGGCCTTCAGTTTGAGATGAGGCTCGGCTGTCTTTGACAGTTGTACTTCTGTGTCGCCTTCTGAAATGTTGCGTGGAAACTCGTGAACCGACTTCCTGTTTTGGAATCTTGCAGGTTTGGAAAACATTCCCACGACGAGCTGTCCATCCTCGTGCCTCTCAGCCAGTGCTGCAGGTTAGACCGTCTTCTGCTGTGTCCTTAAACCTGTGTATTTTCTGTCACACGCAAAGTAAGTCAGAGAGTTGTAAAAAAGTGCAACAGTGCCGGGTGGCGTGGCGGTCTACTCCGTCGCCTACCAACACAGGGGTCGCCGGTTCGAATCCCCGTGTTACCTACAGCTTGGTCGGGCGTCCCTACAGACACAATTGGCCGTGTCTGCAGGTGGGAAGCCGGATGTGGGTATGTGTCCTGGTCGCTGCACTAGCGCCTCCTGTGGTCAGTTGGGGCACCTGTTTGGGGGGGGGGTGTGATCCTCCCACGCACTACGTCCCCCTGGTGAAACTCCTCACTGTCAGGTGAAAAGAAGCGGCTGGTGACTCCACATGTATGGGAGGAGGCGTGTGGTAGTCTGCAGCCCTCCTCGGATCGGCAGAGGGGGGTAATTGGCCAAGCACAATTGGGGAGAAAAAGGGGGAGAAATAAATAAAATTGGGAAAGACTTCATTTACCTTGCCAAACATTTCGGGCAACTTGTAGCTCGCACTTTGTGTTTCCACTTCTGAACTCGTGGATTAGACAGTTACACCAACGGGGACTTGCTGGAACAAGTCTTGGATGTTCAGTTGCCCTGTCGGACGGCGTTTTAAATCTTTGTCCAGGTTGTCTGCACAGAAGCCGGGGAGTAAAAGGATATAAGTGACGTGCACGAGGGCAGAAACTACAAACATAAGACCCGGGTTGCAAAAACTGGAATTACACTTTAAAATGTCCTCCTCCTGTCATGTCGCCCCACATATTCGTATGCGTTGCCCTGTTGTTTGCCCCCGGGTTTCACCCCTGCAGTTCGGACAGAGACGTGCACAGTAAGTCTGTGTTCCCGGGGGGGTTTTGTTTAGAGCGTCCAAGATATAAACGCATCTCTCTCTGATTTACCAGGGTCAGGAAGTCCACTTTCCTACGTCTCCAGCTCTTGGCCAAGGAGGAGTACCAGCTGAGCTCCTTGATGGAGGAGTCCCTGCTCCGCGACCGCCTGACCCCTGTCCTCATCCAGCCCCACCTCCAGGCCATGGACCGCAGGCTCCGGCTGGTACTGCAGGTCCTGAACGGCTGCATGGAGAAGGAGGGCTACGCCAGCGTCGTGGAGGACGACGTGGCGGGGGACCAGGTCACCCACAGGAGTCCCCGCCACAGGTAGTGCGGTCCAGGCCAGCTTGGACCTCAAGTTGAAAGTGTAAAGTGGACCACGGTCGTGGCTGTCTGACCCGACGGGGATTGAGCCCAAATCCCACCTCTGACTTCATGCTGAATTCAGTGAATTCCAAGACCTTCAATGCCTCTAAGGAAGCTGCCTCCGACTGTATTCGTGTGGGGCAAAACGTGTTGGGAAATATTCAAGAGAGACGATGCTGAAACGGGGCTTTGTACTTGTTAGATACAGATGTACTTTAGTTTTTATCCGCAGTGTACAAGAAACATCGGGACCACTGTTTGTGTTCCGTGATGTGTTTGTTTTCAACACGGCGGCGTGGCCGCCATGTTCTGCTCAGTGTTCATACATGATAGCGTGACCAAATGAGATGCTCCACACAGGACCCGCGTGCTCAGATTATATAAGCTTTGGCACTGCGTCTCCACTTCCGGGAAGGTCGGAAATCCCGTATGTGGCTCTAACACAGCTTCCTTGACCAAGGGATGCCCGCGTGGGTCATTTCTCACCTGTTGAGAGGATCAGTAAGTGATGACAGGCCCGGGCGTACCGTCACGTGCCGCTGTCATCGTTCAAATTGATGAAATCGGCCCAACACCAACCTGCCAACAGCACCACTAGACATATACACACTTCATCCGGGTAGTGTGGCGGTCTGTTCCCTTACCTACCAACACAGGGATTTTTGGTTCGAATCCCCGTGTTCCCTCCGGCTTGGCCGGGTGTCCCTACAGACACAATTGGCTGTGTCTGCAGGTGGGAACCCGGGTGTGGGTATGTGTCCTGGTCGCTGCACTAGCGCCTCCTCCGGTCAGTCGGGGCGCCTGTTTGGGGGAGGGGGAACTGGGGGGAATAGCGTGGTCCTCCCATGTGCTACATCCCCCTGGTGAAACTCCTCACTGTCAGGTGAAAAGAAGCGGCTGGCGACTCCACATGTATGGGAGGAGGCACGTGGTAGTCTGCAGCCCTCCCCGGCTCGGCAGAGGGGGCGGAGCAGAGACCGGGACGGCTCAGAAGAGTGGGGCAATTGGCCGGATACAATTGGGGAGAAAAAGGGGGCGGGGAGCGACACATCCAAACTGTATTGTCTCCTCCTCTTTTTCTGCCAGTCTGTCTGTTTCTGTCTGTCTCGCCATCCGTCTCTCAGTCGGTACAGGTCCGCTGTCCTTTCACGTCGCAGTTCAAACGAAATCCTCACTTTGCCTTACCCCGGTTTTTAAATCTTTTTATCTCGTCTGTTTCTCCTACACGACATCTGCGTACACGTCATGAGGAAGGGGAGGCGGGAGACAGGAAACGCTGAAACAGTGACTCTTGGTTACCAGTGGTAACGGTAGCTAGACAGAGTTCACGTCAGCCCATCCCCATTTATCTTCTGCTCTTACACACACGGGAGCCAATCAGACGGCACGGTGGCGCAGTGGTTAGTGTGGTCGCCTCACAGCAAGAAGGTCCTTGGTTCGAGCCACGGGGTAGTCCAACCTTGAGGGTCGTCCCGGGTCGTCCTCTGTGTGGGGTTTGCATGTTCTGCCCGTGTCTGTGTGGGTTTCCTCCGGGTGCTCCGGTTTCCTCCCACAGTCCAAAGACATGTAGGTCAGGTGACTCGGCTGTACTAAATTGTCCCTAGTGTGTGTGTGTGTCTGTGTGTGTGTGTGTGTGTGTGTGTGTGTGTCCTGTGATGGCCTGTCCAGGGTGTCCCCCCGCCTGCCGCCCCATGACTGCTGGGATACGCTCCGGGACCCCGAGAGCAGGATAAGCGGTTGGGATGATGGATGGATGGGAACCAATCAGATCACAGATTTTCACCTCTGTTATGATTTAAAAAGTTCTAATTTATACAACACAAAAGTTACAACTTGTTTTGTGTGCGTGTGTGTGTGTGTGTGTTTTCTATTAAGTCCCAATAGCTATTTATTTGTGAGCCACAAGTGGTTTGACAGAATATTGGTATTGGTAAAATATGGGTGCTTTACACATTTGGGAACGTCAAAGCATAGCGTAAGTATTTGGAAACTTAAGGTGGAAAGGAAATATTGGGAAATTTAAGGTGACATTTCAACGAGTACCGGTTGACATTTTCCGATTAAGATACGACGAGCAAAGCTGGAACAACTGATTGCTGAAATTTTGACGGTGCAATTTAAATTTCTTACAGATTTCTTGCAAGCTTAGTGCCTGTGCGGTGACAGAAATACTTGAATGTTTGTTTGTTTGTTTTGTTTTTTTTTATTACCGACACAAAACAGATCCATAGAGACGCCATAAGCATCAAGCTGGAGTAGTCGGATCCCCGAGTTTGAGAGGAGCTTGCCCCTTCTCTCAACAGGGACGGCCTTTGGATGTCCTCCTTTGATTTTCCGATTCTCCGTGTAAATAGTTATCCATAGTTTGGACACGTGAAAAGGCTGCCCTGTGCAGCGGCTCGCTTCTGTTTCCTGCTATTGCATTGTTACTGTGAAGACCTGTTTACTAAATGAATAATGTGTGCAATAAAACTAAAAGTGAGCACAAAGCTGGTGCGCGTGGCCTCTTGCTTGCATGCGTTTACGTGACGTGGCTGAGCGTGGGTGTAAATGGGTTGCTCCTTTATCCATCTGAGGCCATGTAGGCCCGGTGGTGTCAGGGAGGTCATTTAAATGAGCTTGGCTGAACAGAAGTGAAGAGCTGACAGCACTTACTGGCTACGCAACGTGCGGCCGGGGAAACAGGTGTGTCCACATGGAGTCACACAAGCACACACTAAGAAGGTTTGGATTCAGAAATTAGTTGCCAGGGGGCAAACTGATTTTTGCACGGGTCGGATGCTGTAAAAGGTTGTTCTCCAGAAATCATATCTAGGACCTACATGGATCACAACCTGGGTGGACAACCCGGAAAACAAGCTGCAGGAAAGCTACAGGAAGCGTCCAAAGTTGCCCGACGGGCCTATGAACATTAACCAATAGGGGTAGATAGGGTTAAAATTTTAACCAATGGATATCTGCATGAAAATCCCAGTGTTGATTACTCACATTGAGACAAACAAAAAATGTATAGGAAGTTTTTTCAGAAATGTTTTTTACCAGAGTAAATGACGCATATATAATTAAGTATGTGCTAATTTGCATAAATATCACATAGCCGGGGGAAATGGTTTTACAGACATGTTGTGAAGAGTTGTCTAGCAGAAATCATATCTAGGACCTTCAGGGATCACAACCTGGGTGGACAACCTGGAAAACAAGTTGCTGAAATGCTACAGGGAGGGCCCAAACATGCCCCCCCCCATACGAAAACAATCATTTAAGCTGGTTGGGTCATATTGCACAATCCTTGTGAATGAATAAAACATGTTGTAAAGGGTTGTCTAGCAGAAATCATATCTAGAACCTTCAGGGATCATAACCTGGGTGGACAACCTGGAAAACAAGTTGCTGAAATGCTACAGGGAGTGCCCAGACATGCCCCCCCCCCCATACGAAAACAGGCATTTGAGCTGGTTGGGTCATATTGCACAATCCTCCTTGTGAATGAACATCTCTGATTCAAAAAAAAAAGAAGGACTGGTTGTTAAAATCCCTAGTGTTTGCACTGCAACAGATTCAGTGGAGATTAAACTGGAGATGTCTGCCAAGGTGACATTGCCACCACCAGGACACATCATCAGTTGTGTACCTCAGCATCACAGAGTGTTTCGGCCTTTTATCACAAGACACCCTCCGCTGAGGCAGGCCCACCACAGGTTGATCGGTCCTGGGTGTGTGTCCTGTGGTTAGCTGTTCACCCTGGCAGCCCAGACGGCGTCTCTCCTTTTGATCCAGATCCAGTGGCTAGTCCTCTCAGCAGTGTTGGCTAGCTCTTTGATCACTCTCCTGTGGGCCTGCCCCCTGACTCCTAGTTCCCTCAGGAGTTTTGCTGTGGAGCTGGCAACAAAGCCCCTACAACCCACCCCCACAGGGCGCACCTTCACCTTCCAGCCTCTGTCCTCTGCTTCGGCTGCTAGGTTGTTGTACCGCAGCTTCTTACGCTCGTACGCTTCATCGACTGCATCCTCCCAGGGGACTGTCAGCTCAATGATGTAAGCGAGCTGGTTAGAATTGGACCACAGGACGAGTTCTGGTCGCAAGGTGGTTGTTGCCATCTCTGTCGGGAAGATGAGCTTCTGGCCTAAGTCCACTCGCATTTCCCAATCGCTGGCTGAGTTTAGTGAGCCTAAGTTGGGAAGTGAAGGGTTGGCCTTCAGTTTATCCCCCTCCCGAACGAAAGCTGGAAACCTGAGCACCTGAGCATCTGATTGTGTCGCCAGGTGTATCTGCCTTGGGTAAGGCTGGTCTTGCAGCCAACCAAGATGTGCTTGAGGGTTGCTGGGGCTGTACACAGGGAGCAAGATGGATTCTCTCCAAACCAGAGATTTAGATTTATGGGAGAGGGCAGGACATCATATGTGGCTTTGATGATGAAACTCAGCCTGTTTGATTCCATGCTCCAGAGCTCACTCCATGTGAGTTTCCTCTTTTCAACGCCCTCCCACCTCATCCAGCGACCCTGTTTGGCTTGTGCTATGGCTTTAGCACATCTGGCTGCTTCTTCCTGTCGGCGAACCTCCTCAACCACCATAGTTCGCCCTTTGGTATTAGTCGCCTTTGCCAGGTAGGTGTTTTTACTCCCAGGCCAAGGCCGCCTCTGCCTTGTTGAACATGGCCTACTACACTGCTCAAAAAAATAAAGGGAACACATAAGCAATGCAATGTAGCTCCAAGTCAATCACACTTTTGAGATATCAACCTGTCCAGTTAGGAAGCAACACTGATTTGTGAATCAATTTCACCTGTTGGTAAATTGTCTAATTTCCACCTGGTGGAAATTAGACAATTTGCAAGACAACCCCTATAAAAGGAATGGATTTGCAGGTGGTGGCCACAGACCATTTGCCTGTCCTCATCTTTTCTGGCCGATCTTTGGTTAGTTTTTCATTTTGCTAGTGCCCTCACCACTAGAGGTGGCATGAGGCGGTATCTGCAATCTACAGAAGTTGCTCAGGTAGTGCAGCTCATCCAGGATGGCACATCAATGCGTGCTGTGGCAAGAAGATTTGATGTGTCTCCCAGCACAGTGTCCAGAGCATGGAGGAGGTACCAGGAGACAGGCCAGTACACCAGGAGACGTGGAGGGGGCCGCAGGAGGACAACAACCCCGCAAGCAGGACCGCTATTTGGTCCTTTGTGCAAGGAGGAACAGGAGGAGCACTGCCGGAGCCCTACAAAACGACCTTCAACAGGCCACTAATGTGCAGGTTTCTGCTCAAACAGTGAGAAACAGAATGCATGAGGATGGTATGAGGGCCCGACGTCCACAATTGGGGCCTGTGCTCACAGCCCAACACCGTGCAGCCCGATTGACCTTTGCCAGAGAACATCTTGGTTGGCAGATTCGCCATTGGCGCCCTGTGCTCTTCACAGATGAGAGCAGGTTCACACTGAACACATGTGACAGACGTGAGAGAGTCTGGAGACGCTGTGGAGAACGTTCTGCTGCCTGCAACATCCTCCGGCATGACCGGTTTGGCGGTGGGTCAGTGATGGTCTGGGGAGGCATATCCTTGGAGGGCCGCACAGACCTCTACGTGCTAGCCAGAGGTACCATGACTGCCATTAGATACCGGGATGAGATCCTCAGACCTATTGTCAGACCATATGCTGGTGCAGTGGGCCCTGGGTTCCTGCTCATGCATGACAATGCTCGTCCTTATGTGGCCAGAGTGTGTCAGCAGTTCCTGTATGTCGAGGGCATTGATGCTATGGACTGGCCTGCACGTTCCCCAGACCTGAATCCAATCGAGCACCTCTGGGACATCATGTCTCGTACCATCCGCCAACGCGATGTCGCACCACAGACTGTCCAGGAGTTGACCGATGCCCTGATCCAGGTCTGGGAGGAGATCCCTCAGGAGACCATCCGTCGTCTCATCAGGAGCATGCCCAGACGTTGTAGGGAGTGCATACAGGCACGTGGAGGCCACACACACTACTGAGCCTCATTTTGAATCGTCTTGAAGAATTTCCACAGAAGTTGGATCAGCCTATGTTCTCATTTTCCACTTTGATTTTGAGTATGATTCTGAATCCAGACCTTAATGGGCTAATGATTTTGATTTCCATTGATCATTCTTAGGTTATTTTGCTCTAAACACATTCCTCTGTCTAATAAATAAAGATTTTCAGCTGAAATATTTCATTCATCGAGGTCTATATTGTGTTTTTAGGTGTTCCCTTTATTTTTTTGAGCAGTATACGTCTCGGTGGCGGAGGGCAGATTTCGCCTCCAGTACAGCTGCAGCCGGGGTCCATTTCTTCCCTGTTGCTAGGGTTGGAGCAACTTCTCTCACTACCGGGTCTCGGGATTCTGTGAGGGACATGTCGAGTCTCACTTTGGCACATTTGAATTCCTCAACCAGGCTGGAAATTGGCAGTGCGAGGGCTCCATTGCTCTAGAGTCCAACACTGCTGAGGCACCTTGGCAGTCCAAGCCACTTCCTTACCTGCGAGTTCACTAGCCTCTCCAAGCGATTGGCATGAGATAGTGAGACTTCGTACATGGTTGTTGGCCACATGAGTCGGGGTAGCAGCCCAAACTGAAAGCACCAAAGCTTCAACTTCCCGGACAGTGCAGTGTTGTTGATTTGCCTGAGGCCACTGACTGTATCCTGGCGAAGTTGCTCCAGTTGCTGGGTGTCTTTGAGGTCTGCATTGTACCACCGTCCGAGGCTCTTGATGGGCTTCTCCCGGACTGTGGGGATTGGTTGATCACTAATGCAGAACCGTTCATCTGCTAGTTGGCCTTTGACAATGGAGATGCTGCGAGATTTACTTGGTTTAAACTCCATTCGTGCCCACTTGATGTTCTCCTGGAGTTTCTGCAGCAGGCGCCTGGTGCATGGTTTTGTTGTTGCTATGGTGGTCAAGTCATCCATGTACGCCCGGATTGGTGGAAGACGCAGGCCATTCCTGGACCTTTCGCCTCCCACCACCCATCGAGATGCACGGATGACGAGCTCCATTGCCATGGTGAACGCCAGAGGGGAAATAGTGCAGCCCGCCATAATGCCTATTTCCAGATGTTGCCAAGTGGTGGTGGTGTTCTGTGTTGTGACACAGAACTGGAGATCCTGAAAATAGGTCTTGACCAACCCTGTGATATTTTTGGGGACATGGAAAAAATCAAACGCCGTCCACAGGATCTTGTGAGGAACTGATCCAAAAGCGTTGGCAAGGTCTAAGAAAACCACGTGCAGGTCTCTCCGTTCTTTCTTGGCAGCTTGTATCTGGTGCCAGATGATATTAGCATGCTCCAGACATCCTGAGAAGCCATGGATCCCGGCTTTCTGCACTGATGTGTCGACGAAGTTGTTTCTTTGCAGGAATGTGGAGAGCCTTTGGGCAATCACACTAAAAAATATCTTTCCCTCTACATTATGAAGGCTGATCTGGCGAAACTGGCTGATGCAGGAAGAGTTCTGCTCCTTGGGGATCCGAATGCCTCCTGCTCTTTGCCATGCCCTGGGTATGACTCTTTTCCGCCATGCCAGTTTCATCAGCTTCCAGAGGTATTTCAGGACTCCAGGAGTGTTCTTATAGAGTCTATACTGATTACCATTGGGCCCAGGAGCTGACATCGATCTTGCCTGCTTTACCGTCCTCTCCACCTCGCCCAATGTGGGGGGTCTTGTGTCCATATGGTGGTCAGGTGGGTTAATTGGTGGCATGTCATCCGGGATGGTGACTGGCTCATGTCTCCGGACATCAGAGTAGGTCTTCTTTAGGTGCTCTTCCAGATCTCGTATGGGGACTCTAAGGCTCCCATTTTTCGTGCTGTCAAAAAGGCTCTTGACAGAGCTGTAAGGGTTGCTGTAGAAATGAGTCCTAGCCCATTCTTTCCTCTTATGCTGTCGTCTGAGGTGTTCTGCTCTTTGCAGCTTTGTCAAACGCTGCTTTATTTCAGCCTGCAGTGCATCAGGCCCAACCCTCTCTCCGTCTGTGGCCATCCTCCACTGCTTCCTCAGTTGTCTTCTCTCCTTCACCAACCTGTCAATTTCCCGCTGCCTCCTGGATTTTGGCTGGGTTGAAGGGTCTATCTGCCTACTGGGTATCTTCTCCTTTACCCCAAATCTCTCTACGCCATAGCTGTAAATGATGGCTCCCATGTTCTCCAGTTTTCTTTCAACTGTTCCCTTTTGACCTTCTAGTAAGAGGACAAGGTCAGAGTTGATGGTCTCCCACTCAATCTTCTGGCTGGACTTGGGCCACAGGATTTGAGGTTTTCTTCCTTCCATCTTCCTCTCTGCTGCTGGCTGTGGCTGGCTGGGCTCCAGACCGGAGTCCACTGGAGGGTCTATGCAAAGTTGAGCTTCGTCTGGGGTGCTGATACCCTGAGGACTGTGGGGGTTCTCCTGCCTCCGGGATTCACTCGACTGATTTGGCCTACTTCTTAAAAAGTATTGGTCAATGCGAGGCCCCTTACCGAGCTCACTAAGGCACTTCTTTTTGCCTTGATGGATCTTGAGACCCTTCACTGATGTAACCTTTGACCAGCCACAGATGCAGCTGTGCAGCTTTTGTCCTGCCACGTTCTTTCTTGGCAGCTTGTATCTGGTGCCAGATGATATTAGCATGCTCCAGACATCCTGAGAAGCCATGGATCCCGGCTTTCTGCACTGATGTGTCGACGAAGTTGTTTCTTTGCAGGAATGTGGAGAGCCTTTGGGCAATCACACTAAAAAATATCTTTCCCTCTACATTATGAAGGCTGATCTGGCGAAACTGGCTGATGCAGGAAGAGTTCTGCTCCTTGGGGATCCGAATGCCTCCTGCTCTTTGCCATGCCCTGGGTATGACTCTTTTCCGCCATGCCAGTTTCATCAGCTTCCAGAGGTATTTCAGGACTCCAGGAGTGTTCTTATAGAGTCTATACTGATTACCATTGGGCCCAGGAGCTGACATCGATCTTGCCTGCTTTACCGTCCTCTCCACCTCGCCCAATGTGGGGGGTCTTGTGTCCATATGGTGGTCAGGTGGGTTAATTGGTGGCATGTCATCCGGGATGGTGACTGGCTCATGTCTCCGGACATCAGAGTAGGTCTTCTTTAGGTGCTCTTCCAGATCTCGTATGGGGACTCTAAGGCTCCCATTTTTCGTGCTGTCAAAAAGGCTCTTGACAGAGCTGTAAGGGTTGCTGTAGAAATGAGTCCTAGCCCGTTCTTTCCTCTTATGCTGTCGTCTGAGGTGTTCTGCTCTTTGCAGCTTTGTCAAACGCTGCTTTATTTCAGCCTGCAGTGCATCAGGCCCAACCCTCTCTCCGTCTGTGGCCATCCTCCACTGCTTCCTCAGTTGTCTTCTCTCCTTCACCAACCTGTCAATTTCCCGCTGCCTCCTGGATTTTGGCTGGGTTGAAGGGTCTATCTGCCTACTGGGTATCTTCTCCTTTACCCCAAATCTCTCTACGCCATAGCTGTAAATGATGGCTCCCATGTTCTCCAGTTTTCTTTCAACTGTTCCCTTTTGACCTTCTAGTAAGAGGACAAGGTCAGAGTTGATGGTCTCCCACTCAATCTTCTGGCTGGACTTGGGCCACAGGATTTGAGGTTTTCTTCCTTCCATCTTCCTCTCTGCTGCTGGCTGTGGCTGACTGGGCTCCAGACCGGAGTCCGCTGGAGGGTCTATGCAAAGTTGAGCTTCGTCTGGGGTGCTGATACCCTGAGGACTGTGGGGGTTCTCCTGCCTCCGGGATTCACTCGACTGATTTGGCCTACTTCTTAAAAAGTATTGGTCAATGCGAGGCCCCTTACCGAGCTCACTAAGGCACTTCTTTTTGCCTTGATGGATCTTGAGACCCTTCACTGATGTAACCTTTGACCAGCCACAGATGCAGCTGTGCAGCTTTTGTCCTGCCACGTTCTTTCTTGGCAGCTTGTATCTGGTGCCAGATGATATTAGCATGCTCCAGACATCCTGAGAAGCCATGGATCCCGGCTTTCTGCACTGATGTGTCGACGAAGTTGTTTCTTTGCAGGAATGTGGAGAGCCTTTGGGCAATCACACTAAAAAATATCTTTCCCTCTACATTATGAAGGCTGATCTGGCGAAACTGGCTGATGCAGGAAGAGTTCTGCTCCTTGGGGATCCGAATGCCTCCTGCTCTTTGCCATGCCCTGGGTATGACTCTTTTCCGCCATGCCAGTTTCATCAGCTTCCAGAGGTATTTCAGGACTCCAGGAGTGTTCTTATAGAGTCTATACTGATTACCATTGGGCCCAGGAGCTGACATCGATCTTGCCTGCTTTACCGTCCTCTCCACCTCGCCCAATGTGGGGGGTCTTGTGTCCATATGGTGGTCAGGTGGGTTAATTGGTGGCATGTCATCCGGGATGGTGACTGGCTCATGTCTCCGGACATCAGAGTAGGTCTTCTTTAGGTGCTCTTCCAGATCTCGTATGGGGACTCTAAGGCTCCCATTTTTCGTGCTGTCAAAAAGGCTCTTGACAGAGCTGTAAGGGTTGCTGTAGAAATGAGTCCTAGCCCGTTCTTTCCTCTTATGCTGTCGTCTGAGGTGTTCTGCTCTTTGCAGCTTTGTCAAACGCTGCTTTATTTCAGCCTGCAGTGCATCAGGCCCAACCCTCTCTCCGTCTGTGGCCATCCTCCACTGCTTCCTCAGTTGTCTTCTCTCCTTCACCAACCTGTCAATTTCCCGCTGCCTCCTGGATTTTGGCTGGGTTGAAGGGTCTATCTGCCTACTGGGTATCTTCTCCTTTACCCCAAATCTCTCTACGCCATAGCTGTAAATGATGGCTCCCATGTTCTCCAGTTTTCTTTCAACTGTTCCCTTTTGACCTTCTAGTAAGAGGACAAGGTCAGAGTTGATGGTCTCCCACTCAATCTTCTGGCTGGACTTGGGCCACAGGATTTGAGGTTTTCTTCCTTCCATCTTCCTCTCTGCTGCTGGCTGTGGCTGGCTGGGCTCCAGACCGGAGTCCACTGGAGGGTCTATGCAAAGTTGAGCTTCGTCTGGGGTGCTGATACCCTGAGGACTGTGGGGGTTCTCCTGCCTCCGGGATTCACTCGACTGATTTGGCCTACTTCTTAAAAAGTATTGGTCAATGCGAGGCCCCTTACCGAGCTCACTAAGGCACTTCTTTTTGCCTTGATGGATCTTGAGACCCTTCACTGATGTAACCTTTGACCAGCCACAGATGCAGCTGTGCAGCTTTTGTCCTGCCACGTTCTTTCTTGGCAGCTTGTATCTGGTGCCAGATGATATTAGCATGCTCCAGACATCCTGAGAAGCCATGGATCCCGGCTTTCTGCACTGATGTGTCGACGAAGTTGTTTCTTTGCAGGAATGTGGAGAGCCTTTGGGCAATCACACTAAAAAATATCTTTCCCTCTACATTATGAAGGCTGATCTGGCGAAACTGGCTGATGCAGGAAGAGTTCTGCTCCTTGGGGATCCGAATGCCTCCTGCTCTTTGCCATGCCCTGGGTATGACTCTTTTCCGCCATGCCAGTTTCATCAGCTTCCAGAGGTATTTCAGGACTCCAGGAGTGTTCTTATAGAGTCTATACTGATTACCATTGGGCCCAGGAGCTGACATCGATCTTGCCTGCTTTACCGTCCTCTCCACCTCGCCCAATGTGGGGGGTCTTGTGTCCATATGGTGGTCAGGTGGGTTAATTGGTGGCATGTCATCCGGGATGGTGACTGGCTCATGTCTCCGGACATCAGAGTAGGTCTTCTTTAGGTGCTCTTCCAGATCTCGTATGGGGACTCTAAGGCTCCCATTTTTCGTGCTGTCAAAAAGGCTCTTGACAGAGCTGTAAGGGTTGCTGTAGAAATGAGTCCTAGCCCGTTCTTTCCTCTTATGCTGTCGTCTGAGGTGTTCTGCTCTTTGCAGCTTTGTCAAACGCTGCTTTATTTCAGCCTGCAGTGCATCAGGCCCAACCCTCTCTCCGTCTGTGGCCATCCTCCACTGCTTCCTCAGTTGTCTTCTCTCCTTCACCAACCTGTCAATTTCCCGCTGCCTCCTGGATTTTGGCTGGGTTGAAGGGTCTATCTGCCTACTGGGTATCTTCTCCTTTACCCCAAATCTCTCTACGCCATAGCTGTAAATGATGGCTCCCATGTTCTCCAGTTTTCTTTCAACTGTTCCCTTTTGACCTTCTAGTAAGAGGACAAGGTCAGAGTTGATGGTCTCCCACTCAATCTTCTGGCTGGACTTGGGCCACAGGATTTGAGGTTTTCTTCCTTCCATCTTCCTCTCTGCTGCTGGCTGTGGCTGGCTGGGCTCCAGACCGGAGTCCACTGGAGGGTCTATGCAAAGTTGAGCTTCGTCTGGGGTGCTGATACCCTGAGGACTGTGGGGGTTCTCCTGCCTCCGGGATTCACTCGACTGATTTGGCCTACTTCTTAAAAAGTATTGGTCAATGCGAGGCCCCTTACCGAGCTCACTAAGGCACTTCTTTTTGCCTTGATGGATCTTGAGACCCTTCACTGATGTAACCTTTGACCAGCCACAGATGCAGCTGTGCAGCTTTTGTCCTGCCACGTTCTTTCTTGGCAGCTTGTATCTGGTGCCAGATGATATTAGCATGCTCCAGACATCCTGAGAAGCCATGGATCCCGGCTTTCTGCACTGATGTGTCGACGAAGTTGTTTCTTTGCAGGAATGTGGAGAGCCTTTGGGCAATCACACTAAAAAATATCTTTCCCTCTACATTATGAAGGCTGATCTGGCGAAACTGGCTGATGCAGGAAGAGTTCTGCTCCTTGGGGATCAGAATGCCTCCTGCTCTTTGCCATGCCCTGGGTATGACTCTTTTCCGCCATGCCAGTTTCATCAGCTTCCAGAGGTATTTCAGGACTCCAGGAGTGTTCTTATAGAATCTATACTGATTACCATTGGGCCCAGGAGCTGACATCGATCTTGCCTGCTTTACCGTCCTCTCCACCTCGCCCAATGTGGGGGGTCTTGTGTCCATATGGTGGTCAGGTGGGTTAATTGGTGGCATGTCATCCGGGATGGTGACTGGCTCATGTCTCCGGACATCAGAGTAGGTCTTCTTTAGGTGCTCTTCCAGATCTCGTATGGGGACTCTAAGGCTCCCATTTTTCGTGCTGTCAAAAAGGCTCTTGACAGAGCTGTAAGGGTTGCTGTAGAAATGAGTCCTAGCCCGTTCTTTCCTCTTATGCTGTCGTCTGAGGTGTTCTGCTCTTTGCAGCTTTGTCAAACGCTGCTTTATTTCAGCCTGCAGTGCATCAGGCCCAACCCTCTCTCCGTCTGTGGCCATCCTCCACTGCTTCCTCAGTTGTCTTCTCTCCTTCACCAACCTGTCAATTTCCCGCTGCCTCCTGGATTTTGGCTGGGTTGAAGGGTCTATCTGCCTACTGGGTATCTTCTCCTTTACCCCAAATCTCTCTACGCCATAGCTGTAAATGATGGCTCCCATGTTCTCCAGTTTTCTTTCAACTGTTCCCTTTTGACCTTCTAGTAAGAGGACAAGGTCAGAGTTGATGGTCTCCCACTCAATCTTCTGGCTGGACTTGGGCCACAGGATTTGAGGTTTTCTTCCTTCCATCTTCCCCTCTGCTGCTGGCTGTGGCTGGCTGGGCTCCAGACCGGAGTCCACTGGAGGGTCTATGCAAAGTTGAGCTTCGTCTGGGGTGCTGATACCCTGAGGACTGTGGGGGTTCTCCTGCCTCGACTGATTTGGCCTACTTCTTAAAAAGTATTGGTCAATGTGAGGCCCCTTACCGAGCTCACTAAGGCACTTCTTTTTGCCGTGATGGATCTTGAGACCCTTCACTGATGTAACCTTTGACCAGCCACAGATGCAGCTGTGCAGCTTTTGTCCTGCCAGTGCTGATGATCCATCGGTTGCAGGGCTGGTCGTCTGACTTGTTGTTAAATCCTTTCCTTGTTCCGTTACCGTGTGATCCACCTGTGAGTCATCTTGCGCCCCCGCTCTCGCAGACTCTGGGGGTATTCTTCTCCTTAAAGTTTTCGTAGCAATATTGGGTGGATCCAGGAATGCTAACTAGCGCTGGGTCCTGCTAGTATGAGTGCTAGCCCATACCAGCCCCGTTGGGGTCTATTCCCTCCTGTCAGCAGTCTTTCCAGGCCGTCATCTGGTCTTTCCCTGATTGTCAGCTGCCCTTTCGCAGCGGTCACTGGTTTACCCCAGATATTCAAGATTCCAAAAAAAGGACTGGTTGTTAAAATCCCTAGTGTTTGCACTGCAACAGATTCAGTGGAGATTAAACTGGAGATGTCTGTCAAGGTGACATTGCCACGACCAGGACACATCATCAGTTGTGTACCTCAGCATCACAGAGTGTTTCGGCCTTTTATCACAAGACACCCTCCGCTGAGGCAGGCTCACCACAGGTTGATCGGTCCTGGGTGTGTGACCTGTGGTTAGCTGTTCACCCTGGCAGCCCAGACGGCGTCTCTCCTTTTGATCCGGATCCATGGGCTAGTCCTCTCAGCAGTGTTGGCTAGCTCTTTGATCACTCTCCTGTGGGCCTGGCCCCTGACTCCTAGTTCCCTCAGGAGTTTTGCTGTGGAGCTGGCAACAAAGCCCCTACAACCCACCTCCACAGGGTGCACCTTCACCTTCCAGGGTTCACAGTAAAGACACATTGAGACAGCTTATGGAAATTAGAAAATATGCTCTGATCTTATTCCTTGGTTTGTTCCCAGTAGAAACATGAGATGGGTCTATACCTTAAATTAATCACGAAACAAACAAAATTCCTGTAACTGTAAATAATGTAAGATTTATTTCTTCTTTTATACATTGAACACAATATACTTGCTGAACACAAAATAATTTTCAGTGCCAAAACTATAACAAATTATTTAAAATAAATAAATAAATCATATCTAGGACCTTAAAGGACAACAATGAGATGGGTATATGCTTTAGTATACACATGAAACAAACAAAATAATTTATAATTTGAACACAATATGCTGAACACAAAAAGTTAGCCCATAATTAGAAAAGCAGGACTTTTTAAAGAAATCTTTTACAGAACTTTTCCCATGTTTTCTCACTCGCTTTCTGAGTCACAGCTGCTATCACTGCTCTCAACTCTAGCAGTATGTATTCTGCTGCATTTGCCTGCCAGTCCTTGGCAACGGCACCCGATGTAGCACGGAACTGCCTTCCTTGCACATGAACAGTTCTTCTGACAACCCTTGACACATGCACATGAGATTGTCGTTTTCATTGAGACAGGCCAGGCTGGCTTTGTTGCCGGAACAGGAACTGCATGTCCATCAACCAGAGACCAACCAAATTCAGTGCATGGGGGAATTTCTGGCTTGGCGATATGTGCATTCTTGTCAATGATAGTTGCCGGCGCAGCCCTTTTCAGGTGTAGCATAAATGCATCTTCTGTTGGGGGTAGAAGCTTTAATAGAGTTGACTTGTTGTTCAAAAACTTGTACACTCTCAATTTGCCCAGATCGGCCCCCTCAAACTGATCAGCTGTGGATGTGTACACTGATATGGTGAGGTCCCGCGCCTGATTGAGAAGGTCATCGGTTATGGTATCGCTAGGGTTCTCACCAAAGTCTTCAAGTGCAGGGATGTCACGACTTATGCTGCTCTTGAACCATACCTTCTTCCCATTGAAATATGGGTAGCTAGTTGTGTCTCTACCACTCAGACTGTGGATGAATGGCATGACACGAAACTGTGAAGGTCCCAGAGCTACATCCATCTCATGTATAGGCAGGTATGCATTCTGACCTGTTCTAACCCACATCTCTGGTAGATCACTCAAGTGTGTTGCACCATAGTACAGACATGTTGTAATGATATCCGTGTCATTAGCATGTATGACAACTCTTTCAACTCCCTCATTCTGGACAGTGTAGAGTGTGTGGAGGATTATCCTAGTGTCAGCCTCCTGCTGTGTTGATTCCAGAGCAGGAAAATCCATCACAGACCCTGCGGAGAGCACCACACTCTTTGTCTCTTCCTTGAATCCACCACCCAGGTAGAGATGAGTAGGGCCAAGATCACTCCCCAGTTGCTCCTCCTCACACCATCTTTCACAGAGAACGCTCAGCAAGTTTGCTTTGTTAGTAGACACAGCAAAAAACTCATGTGGCTCTGGAGCTGTGTACTGCTCACTGACTTCATATGCTTTGGTGGGTTGGATCGAGCATATCTCTGTTGTTGCTCAGCTGACTTGATAGTGGTTCCACTGTATCTGTCACAACAGAAGTGTATTATTTCAGTACCACGAGGCACATCAGTCAGCAGCAGGTATTTGTATCTGTCAGCGATTGCTTCAAATCGTTCATCTTTGTGAAAAGACCAGTGTCTTATGGCAGACATAGCATCTACAAGTACTGCTGTCTTGAGGATGTTTTGGGGTAGATCAGCATTGATGGTTACTTTGGTCTCCTCTTTCAGGACCTTTACAGGGCTGGACCTGGTGCCAGTTCTCATACTGCCATCTTCCTTGAAGAGGGATGGGGGAAGGTCACCGTACTCGTGGTTGCCTACAAAGTCAACAATGTTGAGTTCTCCACCACTAGCATGATCTGTGTCATACGCAGAAGGGCAGTAACTTCATTGCTCTTGCCAGTGGTGCAGGTTTTCCCCCCAGACTCCTTTGGTTTCATGTGTTGTGTGTGGAAAGTGTTAAGCTTAACAACTTCTTCAGGTCTCGCCACAACATTTCAATTGGATTAAGATCCGTACTTTGACTGGGCATATCCAGAGTACGAATCCTCTTTCTCTGAAGCCATTCCTTTGTAGTTTTGCTGGAATGCTTTGGGTCATTGTCTTGTTGCATAATCCATTTTCGTCCCAGCTTCAACTCCCTGACTGATGGCAGGAGATTCTCGTCAAGAATTTGTTGATATGCCGGAGAATTCATGGTTCCTTGGATAATATGGAGTCGTCCAGGTCCAGAAACAGAAAGGCAGCCCCAGACCTTCACATTTCCACCACCATGCTTCACTGTTGGGAGGAGGTTCTTTTCTTCATATGCAGTGCTGGCTTTTCTCCAAACATGTTGGTTTTGATTGTGACCAAATAATTCTATTTTGGACTCGTCTGTCCAGAGAATGGACTTCCAGAAGGTCTCTGGTTTGTACAAGTGCTCTCTGGCAAAGTTGAAATGGGCAGCTTTGTTCTTTTTTGAGAGCAGAGGCTTCCTTCTAGCAACCCTCCCATGAATGTCATGGCGATTCAGTTTTCGTCTGATTGTAGACGCATGCACATTTGTCCCAGATGCTACCAGAGAGGTCTGCAACTCTCTAGAGGTGATGTGTAGGTTGGCCTTTACCTGATTTATTATTTTTCTGTTGCTTCTGGGTGATAGTTTTGATGGGCGTCCACTTCTAGGCAGAGTTGCTGTCATGTTGAAGGCCCTCCATTTGTAAATTATTTGTCTTACAGTGGATGGATGGAGCTGGAATCTTCTGGAGATGGTCTTATATCCCTCCCCAGACTGATGGGCTATCACTACCCTCTTCTTCATGTCCTCGGATATCTCCTTTGCCCTCGGCATTGTTGATTTGTATGGGACCACAGTGGTTTGGTTGGTTTCCTCTCTTTTAATTAGTGCAGGCCAAACCCTTTCCCAAGGATGTCTCATTTCAATGGTCTGCTTAAATGATTAATTAAGCACCCAAATGTGTTTCACTCGAGTCTGTTACCTGCTTGACTTAACCAATGCAGCTGGGGGTTCACTTACTTTTGTACATACACTAATTCCACGTTTCATGTAGTTTTTGGGCTACTTAAACAAGTCCCACTAAACAAGTACATGCAACTGATAAACATATATCTGACATTTCATACATAAAAACTGGTGATGATAGAATAAGAAAATCATGGTAAAACAACAGAAAAATCTAAACTGCTCAAGGGGTTCACATACTTTCAAGCAGCACTGTATATTGAGCAGGGACGATGTGGGTGTTGTGAATGGGTTGGTCTCTACTGCTGCTGTGACCTTGACTACCTTCTCTGCATCTTTGTTGACACGACTCTTGCCAGATTCATGGTGTGGGCTTGAGGTATGGAGGTGCAGCATAGATTTGAGCTCTGCAGAAACGGCTGCAGTCAGTGGTTTTGTGTAGATCCACTTCCTCCTGGTGGAAGGGTTGAGGGTAATACCATCCAGACCACTGGCCTCTTTGGCATCTGCGTTGTACGTCTGCTCTAGAATCATGTCAGGAGAGACACCATTGTGGTTTCCATTTACTTTCCTCCCTACAAATGCACCTGCGATCAAAGCTTCGTGTGCCTCTGGAGCTGTCTCTGGCAGTTTCTTCATCTCAGACAAATACAAAGGCAAAGACTGCTGCCCATATTTGTAGTGACCTGCTACAGTGAGATAATGTAGCATCTGTGCTGACTCACAGAGATGTCCTTCTCAGTTGCCTTCTCGCTGGTAATAGATGAACCTGTGGAGAATGTCTGACATCTCAAGAAAGCTTGACCAAAAAACTGCAGTTGGTTGATCCTCAGGAGATTCCTGGAAAAGTAACATCTCTTCTCGTAGGATCGATAACTGTGGACTTGACATTTGGATGATCTCCAGCTTCTCAGTACCTGTGGTGCCTTTCTCAAACAACACCTTCACAACATTTTCGACTTGTGACTGCCAGTGTTGTGATTCTCTCTGCTGACCACGCCTCAAATGCTTGCCAGTACAGGCACCACATGGCCTCACTGAGGATCCTGAGGGCATGCATTGTTTGGTAGTAGTCAGCCTTCTCTCCAAACATCTTCTTGGCAGTCCCTTCCTGACACAGGCCAGCTGCTACAAGGATATCTTCTGCGCCTGCATCCCTGATTATCTTGCAGAAAGCCTTCATGTAGTTATAAGCTTGGTGAAAGCCCCCAGCAGCAACACCACATTGCAAAACTCTTCTCTATGTTTGTCTCTGATGGCAACTGCCAGTTCATATGTAGCTTGATCTCCAATAATAATTGTATATTTGTCTCCCAATGCACGGGATGTCTTGACCAGCCGTTTCATCTCTTCTTTCAGAACAGCAGGATCGGTTGGAGATGCTGGGATGAGAGGAAAATAGCCAATGATGCTGGCCGGTCTTTGTGGGGGGAGCTCTGCACAGAATGCAGAAAAGCCAGGCAGTCCTACCTCTGTATCTTGCGGAGGATTTAACAGTTCTGAAGTTGTAACCATTCCTGCTATGCGCCACATAAGCAACAGGTCTTCAGCTATGCCATCTTAGGAAGTCGCCAGACTTTCTTGCTTTTCAATATGCTCAAGTGACCTGGACCTCTGCCTGTCTTTAGCTGATATGTGACATATGGGAGCAGGTTGTAAAGTGATATCAGAGAGGGTTTTTCTTCTGTTAGTGCTAGATGTGGGGAGCCTGGCACCCTCCTGGCCTTTCACAATGTTTTGGTTTTCGATTATTATTGCAGTGGTGGCATTAAAACTCCCACCCTCCAGTGTCTTCTTCTGCCAGTCCAGATTATCAATAGCAAATACATGGGGAAACTCACTGTTTTTTGTCATGGTCTCAGGGACATAAACACCACCCGTTTCAACCTGCTGCATTACCTTCTCACTTTGTGCTGTCAGCTGATGCTGCAGACGCTCATAACTGATCCCAAGCCCCAATCTGTTGTTCATCATTATTAATGATTTACTAGGTGTCTGGTTGAATAAGTGGTAGGTAGAGGCTCTGCCCAAAGGTGTTGGTATCCCAGAGATATACTGGAGGATATACTGTTACATAATAATGGCTTTTTCTGATGTTGGTTGATCAACAATGACTCTTCCATCAACACTGGGTTTCTGTATCTTGTCATTTAGTAGCATGGCTGTAAAGTTCAAGAGTGAGTCAGGAACCATCTCGTTAGCAGATCTGAGGGATATCTCAGTTGAATCCTTCTCAAAGCTTTCCCTTCTGCACTTCCCGCAATCGACTCGAATAATTTTTGCAGCTTGCCACATTGCATTATGTTTCTCGCCTTCCTCATTATTTGCTTCTACACTGCTCAAAAAAATAAAGGGAACACCTAAAAACACAATATAGACCTCGATGAATGAAATATTTCAGCTGAAAATCTTTATTTATTAGACAGAGGAATGTGTTTAGAGCAAAATAACCTAAGAATGATCAATGGAAATCAAAATCATTAGCCCATTAAGGTCTGGATTCAGAATCATACTCAAAATCAAAGTGGAAAATGAGAACATAGGCTGATCCAACTTCTGTGGAAATTCTTCAAGACGATTCAAAATGAGGCTCAGTAGTGTGTGTGGCCTCCACGTGCCTGTATGCACTCCCTACAACGTCTGGGCATGCTCCTGATGAGACGACGGATGGTCTCCTGAGGGATCTCCTCCCAGACCTGGTAAATTGTCTAATTTCCACCAGGTGGAAATTAGACAATTTACCAACAGGTGAAATTTATTCACAAATCAGTGTTGCTTCCTAACTGGACAGGTTGATATCTCAAAAGTGTGATTGACTTGGAGCTACATTGCATTGCTTATGTGTTCCCTTTATTTTTTTGAGCAGTGTAGTTGCCTCAGCTTCTTTAGGGCATCGCCGAGGGGTACACCAGATCCACATATGAATCCTGAACCACAACTCTGGTCAAGTATTGAAACACGTTGTCCATAGTGTTGTTGCAGCTTCAATCTCAGTAAACGTGGTTCGTACTGATCTGCAGTTTTGATGCCAAGCTCCCGCAGAATTTCTCTGTACCAGTCACATAGTGATTTCACAAGGAATCCTGACTGGTCATGGAAAAAAGGAACTTCCAGCTCTTCCACAAGGCGGGAGAATGCAACAGCATAAAGATTTACCCTTTACTTTCCAGAATTAACACGCTGAGCCTTGAAGCTGTTCATGCATGATTTGTGGTAGGCTATATCATTGGCAACCATGTCATGACCCGGCCCTGTCAGTCTGAGCAATATGTCATATCTGCCCAGCCTTTTTGCTTTCATCTCAATGGCCCTTTGACTGTTTTTTGTTGAGACCTTAAAGTTTGGCTCTCTGTGCTTCATCCATTGTTTATTGCAGATGACACGTTTCTTTTTGGCTTCAAATTTTTCTGTGTTTTGTCTCGAGAACCTGATACTGTGTTGTGCTGCGCTACATCCTGAGCTGGTCAAATCTTCAGTTGTTGCATTCACATCACCAAGACGTCGCTTCTCAGCATATTGGTAGCTCTTCTCATTTAAGTACAAATTCTGACATTTTGGGTGCCACTTCGGTGTACTCTCTTCAAACCATTTTTCTTCTCTAGACACATGGTGCAGTCTTTGGAATACCTCATCTTGTCTAGCATTCATGGCCTTTGTAAACTTTGAGATTGATTGTGAACTACTACATTACAGGTCTTTTGCAGAGTCTTGTTGACATAGCACACACTTTTTGTAGTCAGTGGTGTTGTCTTCACGGCTCTTCTTACAGGGTTCATGCTGAAGTGTCACAGAAATCTCTGCCATACGTTTCTTTGGCTGGCTGGTCATCTTGCTACAGACAAAAACATACAAAGAGATTATTAGTCTGCCTGGTCAATAGGGAAGACAATTATTAAAATAGGAAACATGTTTTTAAAAAATTAAACAGTAAATTGACATGTTAAAATATTTGTATATGTAGCTGTAATCCCTTCTTCACTGGCGGGCAACGCCAAGCACATCTAAACAAGACAACATCCTAATGCTACCAGTTACTAAAGTGTTGCGAGAAAATCCAATGGCGCAACAGGATCCTGAGTTCTCAGCGGTGGAATGGTGAGCTGGCCGAACCTCCTGTGTACTAGTAGGCTAGTGCCACTAATGACAATAATAGGGATAAATGATAATAGAAATAATTAACCAAGATAATTATCAATGTAGTAGCGCGGTGCCTCCACTGAGAAAATACTACACTTACCTAAGGCTAGTGAATGGTGTATCTTCCCAGAATGTAACAAACCTGTGGTTAAGGCAGATCGAGTAACCCTGCTGTGTACTGGAGTACCGTACAAGCTTATTACCAGCACTCTAAAAGTAAATGAGCTGCCAATACACCCGAAATATAATTAATAATAATAGGATTTATTTGATAATACTGAGAGAGAGAGAGAGAGAGAGAGAGAGAGAGAGAGAGAGAGAGAGAGAGAGAGAGAGAGAGAGAGAGAGAGAGAGAGAGAGAGAGAGAGAGAGAGAGAGAGCGAGAGCGAGAGCGAGAGCGAGAGCGAGAGAGAGAGAGAGAGCACCACACTAGTGCAGTATTGTTGATCAAATAAACATTAACTAAAATTACACAGGGTGTGACAACCGTTCACAATAAACAGAAAGTACCAAAAGAATACAAAAATACCCAGCGCTTTCTGTTGGGGCCCGTTGGTGCCCATTAAAGCAGTTCTCTGAGCGCAGAGCAAGGCAGACACCCTACGATGCCCAGGCGACAAGACAAAAGTGTGTGTGTGTGTGTGTGTAAGTATAAGTGATCTGTCCGGGTTACTTACAACCCTTCGCTCCCACGACCGGGAGGCTGTGTGCAGTCCAGAGGACTATCTGCACAGGCACCTCAGTAGAGGGCCCCCACTAAGCCAGCCGGCAGGGGTGACTGGCTTACTTTAATTTGAGGTAAACATTGTGTGGAACGGATTTTGTGTGATGGAGCTCGACGCCGTTCTGTCACTGAGCTCCGCTGAAGTGTCCCTGTGGCCGTGACCTTTTGATCAGCTTCTGATTCACCAGTCTGAGGTTCTCAGAATGCATACACTCTCGCTTGGTGTGACCATCCTCCCCACACTTATAGCAAAAGATGCCAGGCAAAGCAGATAAAGCAGCAGACTTGGGAAACAACCCTCGGGGAAACAGTGGTCTCTAAGCTCTGGCCCAGTGCAGTCTGCGGGGCTGGCATTTCAGGAGTAAGGGTAGCAGCACTCAAAACTCTACTCACTAAAGCTGTCAGTTCCTTGACTTCATTCCTTAAACTATCCACCTCAGATGCCACCGGATTCACAGCCACCTGGGGAACAGCAGCAGCAGCAGTCACACGTGCACGAGGAACCGCAGCGGCAGCAACAGAAAGCTTAGTGTTTTCTCTCACACTTACCCAATGCTCCTCTTCTCGGATTTCCCGCATCAGCTGAGAGAAAGTAGGTGGATCTTGCAAAGTATGCATCATTCGCATACGTAAAGCCACCAAGTCAGTGGTAAGGGCACCCTTGAAGAGCTGCTCCATGCATGCATGATTCAAGTCAGCAGGACCAATCCCTCCTCTCACAAGAACATGGTGGAGGAGTTTCTCCAAGCGATAGAGGTAAGCAGACAGTCTCTCTCCATCTTCCTGGAATGTATGGCGAAAGGATGCCATAAGATCTGCCCCACTCTCAGTGGACCCATACACAGTGTCAAGAGCCGTTAAATACTCAGTAGCCGTGGAAGAGGGATTACTGACCTTCAAGAACCTCACCATGTCCCCAGCAGGCCCACGCAAGCTTTCAACAATGCGTTGCCTCTTTGCAGCATCTGCACACTGCCATTCAGTGATCATCTGAGTAGCCTGTTCCATCCAGGAATCATATTCCTCCTCAGCAGGGGGAACAGGTCGCAAACCTGAAAACAACCTCAGCTTCCTATAACTAGGTGCATCAGATGGGGCCTGATTACAGCGGTCAACCAGCTTGCTTATGACATTGACTAAATCCGTGCTCACATCAGGTGTAGGAGGCTGGGTGCCCATGACAACAGCCTTAACATCACCCATTGACTTACCCTCCTGCTGTAACAATGCCAACAGCTTGGCCTCAAATGCATCCCTTTCAGGGACAGGGTTAGCATACTGCAAACTACTCAGAGCATGAACAGACCAGGGACCCGCTTCACCTACAATTCCCACCTCAGGGGGTAAAGAAACGGGCTCTAAAGCAGCAGAAGTCTCCGCTAGAATGAACATGTGCCTACCAGTCTTGTCACTACGGCAACCACGTATCCGAGTGCGACCCAAAACTTTGACTGTATCAAGTACACGGCTCACAATATCATTTCTGACATTCAGTGGCACTTTGCTAAGCAAAATAGCATGAGACACATCCACATTCTCCTCACGGCTCCACTCGACAGCCTGACTGAGCTCCATGCTAACTGTCTTAAATCACAACAACAAACAACAATAAACAGTAAACTACCTACTACTACTACTACTACTACTACTTTCGGCTGCTCCCGTTAGGGGTCGCCACAGCGGATCATCCGTTTCTATTTCTTCCTGTCTTCTGCGTCTTCCTCTGTCACACCAGCCACCTGCATGTCCTCCCTCACCACATCCATAAACCTCCTCTTTGGCCTTCCTGTTCTCCTCTTCCCTGGCAGCTCCATATTCAGCACCCTTCTCCCAATATACTCAGCATCTCTCCTCCACACATGTCCAAGCCATCTCAATCTTGCCTCTCTTGCTTTGTCTCCAAACTGTCCAACCTGAGCGGTCCCTCTAATATAATCGTTCCTAATCCTGGCCTTCTTCATCACTCCCAGTGAAAATCTTAGCATCTTCAACTCTGCAACCTCCAGCTCCGCCTCCTGTCTTTTCGTCAGTACCACTGTCTCCAAACCATATAACAATGCTGGTCTCACAACCATCTTGTAAACTTTCCCTTTAACTCTTGCTGATACCCTTCTGTCGCAAATCACTCCTGACACACTTCTCCACCCACTCCAACCTGCCTGCACTCTTTTTTTCACCTCTCTACTGCACTCCCCGTTACTTTGGACAGTTGACCCCAAGTATTTAAACTCAAATGCCTTTGTCACCTCCACTCCTTGCATCCTCATTGTCCTCTCTCTCATTCACGCATAGGTATTCCGTCTTGCTCCTACTGACTTTCATTCCTCTTCTCTCCAGTGCATACCTCCACCTCTCCAGGCTCTCCTCAACCTGCACCCTACTCTCGCTACAGATCACAATGTCATCCGCGAACATCATCGTCCATGGAGACTCCTGCCTGATCTTGTCCATCAACCTGTCCATCACCATTGCAAACAAGAAAGGGCTCAGAGCCGATCCTTGATGTAATCCCACCTCCACCTTGAATCCATCTGTCATTCCAACCGCACACCTCACCATTGTCACACTTCCCTCATACGTATCCTGCACCACTCCTACATACTTCTCTGCAACTCCTGACTTCCTCATACAATACCACACCTCCTCTCTCGGCACTCTGTCATAAGCTTTCTCTAAATCTATACTGCTCAAAAAAATAAAGGGAACACCTAAAAACACAATATAGACCTCGATGAATGAAATATTTCAGCTGAAAATCTTTATTCATTAGACAGAGGAATGTGTTTAGAGCAAAATAACCTAAGAATGATCAATGGAAATCAAAATCATTAGCCCATTAAGGTCTGGATTCAGAATCATACTCAAAATCAAAGTGGAAAATGAGAACATAGGCTGATCCAACTTCTGTGGAAATTCTTCAAGACGATTCAAAATGAGGCTCAGTAGTGTGTGTGGCCTCCACGTGCCTGTATGCACTCCCTACAACGTCTGGGCATGCTCCTGATGAGACGACGGATGGTCTCCTGAGGGATCTCCTCCCAGACCTGGATCAGGGCATCAGTCAACTCCTGGACAGTCTGTGGTGCGACATCGCGTTGGCGGATGGTACGAGACATGATGTCCCAGAGGTGCTCGATTGGATTCAGGTCTGGGGAACGTGCAGGCCAGTCCATAGCATCAATGCCCTCGACATACAGGAACTGCTGACACACTCTGGCCACATGAGGACGAGCATTGTCATGCATGAGCAGGAACCCAGGGCCCACTGCACCAGCATATGGTCTGACAATGGGTCTGAGGATCTCATCCCGGTACCTAATGGCAGTCATGGTACCTCTGGCTAGCACGTAGAGGTCTGTGCGGCCCTCCAAGGATATGCCTCCCCAGACCATCACTGACCCAACGCCAAACCGGTCATGCCGGAGGATGTTGCAGGCAGCAGAACGTTCTCCACAGCGTCTCCAGACTCTCTCACGTCTGTCACATGTGTTCAGTGTGAACCTGCTCTCATCTGTGAAGAGCACAGGGCGCCAATGGCGAATCTGCCAACCAAGATGTTCTCTGGCAAAGGTCAATCGGGCTGCACGGTGTTGGGCTGTGAGCACAGGCCCCAATTGTGGACGTCGGGCCCTCATACCATCCTCATGCATTCTGTTTCTCACTGTTTGAGCAGAAACCTGCACATTAGTGGCCTGTTGAAGGTCGTTTTGTAGGGCTCCGGCAGTGCTCCTCCTGTTCCTCCTTGCACAAAGGACCAGATAGCGGTCCTGCTGCGGGGTTGTTGTCCTCCTGCGGCCCCCTCCACGTCTCCTGGTGTACTGGCCTGTCTCCTGGTACCTCCTCCATGCTCTGGACCCTGTGCTGGGAGACACATCAAATCTTCTTGCCACAGCACGCATTGATGTGCCATCCTGGATGAGCTGCACTACCTGAGCAACTTCTGTAGGTTGCAGATACCGCCTCATGCCACCTCTAGTGGTGAGGGCACTAGCAAAATGAAAAACTAACCAAAGATCAGCCAGAAAAGATGAGGGCAGGCAAATGGTCTGTGGCCACCACCTGCAAATCCATTCCTGTTATAGGGGTTGTCTTGCAAATTGTCTAATTTCCAGCTGGTGGAAATTAGACAATTTACCAAAAGGTGAAATTGATTCACAAATCAGTGTTGCTTCCTAACTGGACAGGTTGATATCTCAAAAGTGTGATTGACTTGGAGCTACATTGCATTGCTTATGTGTTCCCTTTATTTTTTTGAGCAGTGTACATTTACCATATTACTGCACACGCTGTTTAGTTTACACATCTTACTACCAGTTGTCACCTGTCTAGCACATCAATTTTATTATGTTGTATTTTAGATTTATTATACTCTATTCCTATGTTGTAGCTGCTGCACTATTTTATGCCTGATGTCTTATAGACTCTGTGTTATGTCTTAGGTAATCAGAATTTATTGTTTTCCACTTGTGACTTTCTTTATACATCTTTTCTATACATATATGGAAGAGCACTGTCGGAGGGAGCCTGAGACTTGCCAGTGACTGTGTTCTGTAATTGTTGTGCATATGACTAAATTTTGTATATCTTGTATTTCAACAAGCTATATTTTCTAGTCTGTTGTGAGCTATGACATAGTCATTCGTGTTATGCAACTTGTGTAGCTATTGATAAGGATTCTAGACAATGAGTACTACAATTACATGATTTAAAACATATGGATCAACATTTTGCCATTTCCTTGCAAGGTGGAGAATCGTTATAAAATGGATGGATTCAGTAGAATGGTCGTGTTCTTCCAAGCTTCCGACAGCAGCAGAAGCAACACTGTGATGGAGCAGTTCGTTCAGGCAATTGATCGATTTGGTGTACCCTCCAGAGTGAGATGGGATCATGGTGGAGAGAATGTTTGCCTCTTCATGGACAGCTTTTGAGGGCCAGCCCGGAGAAGTGCATTGAGAGGAAGGAGCACTCACAACCAGAGGATAGAAAGACTGGGGAGACGTTTGGAATGGCCTCTCCAATCTAACCGCACAGCCGATCCCTGCTTCCATGGCACCCTTGAGTTTATTGTTCATCTGATGTCCTGGAAGGCAGAGTATCAGCGCACAGGTATGTGCTGTGGGATAAAGGGCTGGTCCATCCTCTGGGTGGAGTAAGTCCTGCTCAGATTGTGAGGGAAACCCCATAGCTGGGATCTTCTCCAGCCCAGTGCAGTGGCAAAGGCGAGGATGTCTCCCAGGCTCAGCGGGGTTTCTCCATCTGTCAAAAAAAAATACAAAAATCACGGACTGGCAGGAGGAGATGGGCTGGGAGGTGGTGACGGACTGGCAGGAGGAGATGGGCTGGGAGGTGGTGATGGGATGGGAGCAGGCAGAGCTCTCTTCAGCCCCCCCCCCCCACACACACACACACACAAACACATGCAAAAGCACAACGAAACACGGACGACTACGCTTAAATGTGTCCTGTGACACACAGAACAAATGCTCGTCAACTGGCATTCAACTTACCCAAGAAGAGGTCAAATGTTTCACCAGTAATGACTCTTAAGAAAGAAAAAGCCATCTCGAATTTAAAAATAAAAAATATACATTTTTAAAATTATATAATTTATCAATTAATGACAGCATCCGTGGGCACCTAAGCATTATGGGGCCTGGGGCCACCGCCAGACCTGCTACTGGATGGGTGGTGGTGACGGACTGGCAGGAGGAGGCGATGCACTGGCAGGATCCGTATTTGCCAGCGACTCCTGAAATGATCAGACAATCAGTATTTTTTACTTAGATGTACAGTGCTTCTCAAAGTGTGGCAGCACTCAAGTCTGACTCAAGTCCTGGTTTTTGTGACTCGATTTTGTATGGGGAAGCTTACAAGCTTTCTCACAATTCTACAGTTGGTGGCAATACCCATTGACGAAGACAACGATCATCAAGCTCTGCACTCGGGATTCAAACACAGTGACTCAGACACTGGCGTTCAAGAGATCTACTGACTTGACTACAACACTGGTTCAAAGTCTCTTTCCAACCATATAGACTCAGGACCTTGTGTGCATAATATTTATCACACACACACACGTAGCTGTATACTGATTATGAACACTTAAAACGTCAGGGCATTGCCTTACCTGGACCTGGTCACTTGACAGCCACAGCACATACCATGTACAGGGCCCATCAATGCCATGCTCTTTTATAGCACCTGTGCAGCTGCTGCAGGTGGCATTAGGGGACATCTGCAGCAGCTGCACAGACAAGACCTCGGCTGCCATTTCATCTGGGCCAGCGAAAGCAACAAGACGCTGCAGGAAAATGTGATTATTTTTCCTTCACAATGAAAGAAAAGTGAATGATTATAGGATTACTGCAAATAAAACTTATCTGGAATGGCTGAGACACTTTAAAGCTCCTCCGAGTTGTTCTCCCATCTGGGTACTTAAGTGGAATGGTACACCATCACCAGGCTCCTCCACACCGTTGATGATTCTTCTCTTTCTCTAGTATCGCCTCAACATGGTGATGGACACGTTAAAATTACATACAATGTAATGAATGACTTTAAACATAAGTGTTTGTAACTCATCATGCACAGTATGCACTGCTCCTGATCCCCCATTTGTCTCAGTCTCATCTCCCATTGTACATGAAAAATATTAAAGTTTCGGTAACACTTCGGTATGGGGAACATAAAAAAACTTAATTACTAGTGAATTAGTAATGATCAAGATGTCACTTTAGTATGGGGAACATATGCTAAGTAACAAAAACTTAATTTAGAGTAATTTAACACTATGAACACTTGTAGTTTTGTGTGTTGTTATGTCAGAACAGACCATGTTCATTAAGTGTTAGTAAGGGAGAATAACTCTTCTTGTGGTACTACCACCTTATAAAAGCCATACTAAGCAAAGCATATTGAGATGGTACTACTAATAAGCAATACTTCTGAGGTTATAGAGAGAAAACTCATAGTTAATGGCTTACTGGTTGTATAATAAGGCCATGCAGAATAAGGCATTAATGAGTACGTAATCATGACCAATTAAGAGCCAATACGTTGCTAATTTGCATGCTAATAAGCACCTAATTAATGGTGACTACGTTCCCCATACTCAAGTGTTACCAAAGTTTCATTACATTTGTTAGTAACTAAAAATGTTAATGTTTACCATAATTCCTGGCGAGTAAATTCATGTTCTTACCCTCGTTGGATCAATTTCTAGAGAGCGGGCGTTTTCCTCGCCGTGCTGCTGGCACAACTCTCTCCATGCCTGCAAATCATACAAACATAAAAAGGCATTTTTCTAAACCAGTGGTTCTCAAAGTGGGGCTCCCAGCAAAAGGAGGAATGAGTTTAATTTCACTATTATTTCAGCGGCTAGAAGTTATAGCCCTATGAGAGAATGTACACAGTAAAATCCTGAGTGTTTTTTTTAATTCTGAGTGTACAAATGGATCCTTTCGAGTCCATTTGTACAGTCTCGGAGTTAAATTGAAGAGATACTTTTATGCCGTTTCTGAGCACATTTTTAACACGGGTGGTTTGAATTAAAACCTAAAGGTAGGTGTGGTTTCATGATTTCATAGCTATTGGCTACTGAAATTCAGGGTGGCCTGTGGGTGTGGCCTGTGGGTGTGGCCTGTGGGTATGGCTGGGTGTGGCATGTGGGTGCGGCTGGGTGTGGCCTGTGGGTGTGGTCTGTGGGTGTGGCCTGTGGGTATGGCTAGGCGTGGCTGGGTGTGGACTGTGGGTGTGGCTAGGTGCGGTCTGTGGGTGTGGCCTGAGGGTGTGGCTGGGTGTGGCCTGTGGGTTTGGCCTGTGGCTTCAGCAGCAGCTTCTTCTCATAACCCAAGTCGATGGCATGCATGCTCGTAAACGAGTCCCGTGTGAAGTGCGGACTGCACATTTCTCCGCTTTTGGGGAGATCCGCTGCTCGTACGCCGATAGCTTCAAGCCACAGACTCAACGATCCGGGATCTTTCGGCAGGTTAAGAAAGCTGACGCCCGGCGCGGGGGCTATAGCTCGGGCATCCAGCAACCACGCAACTGAAAGGCCTTGTGTGCTCGGCCTGCTCCACGGCGATGCGCCGTGACTTGCCAAATAATATGTCCGATGATACAAGTAACTGATAGATAGATAGGTAGATAGGTAGATGGATGGCTAGCAAAACCGATAATAAAGTCTCAGCAAAACCCAACTTGGATGGCGAGCAATACCGATAATAAAGTAAGCCCTCCTGGCAAAAGTAAGGAAATTTGTGTTTGGTAGATTAACAATGCTTCTTGGTAATAAATCTTATATCAGGCAGCTGATCGTCAGCACCTGGGGTACCAGAAGCTCAAAACAAGAGTCAATAGCAGCAGCAAAATAAGCTGTTTGGCATTGGCAGAGAAGATTTGGCAGATTTTTCATGGGCGCAGCCCACATACTCAGCTCTGCTGCTCATCCCACAAATGCAAGTTCCTTACACATGTGGCCCCATTTAAAAGGGAAATAAACTGGCTTTCCAACGGTGTAAGATTTATTGCCAAGAAGCATTGTTACAACAAAGAGATAATCTACCAAACATAAATTTCCTTACTTTTTGTGCTAAGTATCGGTGCACATTTTAAAGAAACCTTTATTTATTTATTTTAAAAATATTTTTGAAACTAGGAAAAGGGAGTTTACGTCATTGAAACAGCGGTGGGATTATGGGAAGGTACAGATTAAGCAGCTTTGTCAGCAGTACACTCTCAGTGTCTCTCGTGACATTACCAAATCTATGAGGGCTCTAGAGATTGGACCCTGCAGAATTCTGCAGCTCCACTATTTCAAAGGAAACCAAGGTTGTGTTGAAGACCTCAAGTCCAAAAAAGCCTTGCTGGCTGACTTGCTGGGTGTTAAGGCACAGGGAACACTGGTCCCTGATGGACTCACCTTCAAAGTTTTTCTTCAGCCTAGAAAAGAAGAACGGACAAAGCAGGTTCATGCATGCTCTGAAATCAACAACAGGACACCTTCTGACTACGGCCAGTGAGATCCAGAAGAGAGCTGTGGCTTTTTATTCTTTTCTGTACAGCAGTGAGCACACTTAGAATGAAGGGGCATTTGATTCCTTCTGCAGTGGGCTGCCCAGAAACTCAGAAGAGACTAACAAGGAGTTGGAGGGTCCTCTGACTACAGAGGAGCTGTCTACAGCACTACAGAGCATGCAGGGGGGGGGGGGGGTCTGGGATTGATGGACTCCTGCCGGAGTTCTACAAGGCGTTTTGTACTGAACTGTGTGACAACATCACTCAGGTCTTCCCTGAATGTTTTAATGACTCGTTTTCGCCCCAGAGTTGCAGGAGAGCTGTTCTGACGTTGTTGCCAAAAAAGGCGACCTACAAGACATAAAGAACTGGCGTCCGGTCTCTCTTCTGTGTGCGGATTACAAGCTGCTTTCCAGAGTCCTGTCCAACAGACCGAAGAAGGTGATAGATCGGGTCATCCATCAGACCCAAGCCTACTGTGCACAGTAAACAATTTCTGGTTATAGGCCTGTTTGTTTTTTAAAAGTTTAATATTTATAAATATTATTACTTAGATGAGAATTTTGGATTAGAATATACACTCGCCGGCCACTTTATTAGGCACACCTGTCCAACTGCTCGTTAACGCAAATTTCTAATCAGCCAATCACATGGCAGCAACTCAATGCATTTAGGCATGTAGACATGGTCAAGACGATCTGCTGCAGTTCAAACCGAGCATCAGAATGGGGAAGAAAGGTGATTTAAGTGACTTTGAATGTGGCATGGTTGTTGGTGCCAGACGGGCTGGTCTGAGTATTTCAGAAACTGCTGATCTACTGGGATTTTCACACACAACCATCTCTAGGGTTTACAGAGAATGGTCCGAAAAAGAGAAAATATCCAGTGAGCGGCAGTTCTGTGGGCGAAAATGCCTTGTTGATGCCAGAGGTCAGAGGAGAATGGCCAGACTGGTTTGAGCTGATAGAAAGGCAACAGTAACTCAAATAACCACTCATTACAACCGAGGTATGCAGAAGAGCATCTCTGAACGCACAACACGTCGAACCTTGAGGCAGATGGGCTACAGCAGCAGAAGACCACACCGGGTGCCACTCCTGTCAGCTAAGAACAGGAAGCTGAGGCTACAATTCGCACAGGCTCACCAAAATTGGACAATAGAAGATTGGAAAAACGTTGCCTGGTCTGATGAGTCTCGATTTCTGCTGCGACATTCGGATGGTAGGGTCAGAATTTGGCGTCAACAACATGAAAGCATGGATCCATCCTGCCTTGTATCAACGGTTCAGGCTGGTGGTGGTGGTGTAATGGTGTGGGGGATATTTTCTTGGCACACTTTGGGCCCCTTAGTACCAATTGAGCATCGTGTCAACGCCACAGCCTACCTGAGTATTGTTGCTGACCATGTCCATCCCTTTATGACCAGTGTTCCCATCTTCTGATGGCTACTTCCAGCAGCATAACGCGCCATGTCATAAAGCTCGAATCATCTCAGACTGGTTTCTTGAACATGACAATGATTTCACTGTACTCAAATGGCCTCCACAGTCACCAGATCTCAATCCAGTAGAGCACCTTTGGGATGTGGTGGACCGGGAGATTCGCATCATGGATGTGCAGCCGACAAATCTGCAGCAACTGCGTGATGCTATCATGTCAATATGGACCAAACTCTCTGAGGAATGTTTCCAGTACCTTGTTGACTCTATGCCACGAAGGATTAAGGCAGTTCTGAAGGCAAAAGGGGGTCCAACCCGGTACTAGCAAGGTGTACCTAATAAAGTGGCCAGTGAGTGTAGTTACACGTTATATTTTTTAATTACAATTTTTTGGTGTACAGTCTTTTGGCGCCCCCGCTGATACAATCTCTTTTCTTACCTGTAAAGGGGAATAATAAAGTAAAAACACAAGACACGATGTCGCTTCAGTCACGTCCAGTGTTGGAATGGACGAACCAAGGCCACGTGCTCCCCTCTACCAATAGCCCAGACACAAGCAATCAAGAACCGATCAGTGATTAGCGGAACACTCAAAGAAACAAACTTTGATGAAAAGAATACTGTAGAAAGAAATATAAAACAGCAATCGGGGAGATTTTCCCAAAATAACATCAGAAATTAGTTACGTTTTAAGCACAGATTATCCTTTTTAGTTGATCACTCTATGCTCATGTAACCCTGTGGTTAAATTATAGGCCTTAGATATATTATATTGCACTATTAGATAAGAGTTTGGCCTATGTTTGTTATTTTGTTTACCTTTTGAATAGGCATACATTATATTGTTGATATTGTTCTGCAATACAGTTGTTTACCAATGTGAAATGCATGTACTTTTGTTGAAAACTTACCATTGTTGTGATTGGTTGGCTGTGGAGAGAATAACTTACCTTGAATGTGATTGGTTGAGAGGGCAGAGGGGAACGTCAGCGCGAGCAGACTGAACTGGGACAGGAGGGGGGTCACTCGCCCCTTGTGTGAGCCAACGGAGCAGTGTGATGTCGAGTTGTTATATGCTATTTAGCGGTGAGAGAAATGTAAGTGAAGTTTAGTGAACAGTGATGTGTGCGGGTGTCTGACCGAGACCCATCCCGGGAAGTGTTGGTGTGGACTGGGGAGACAAACTGACTACTCGTCAGTCCCATATGTGGACCCAGCGACGTTACGGAGCGAGCTAGCCAGTCGGTGTTCGTTGCTAGCACAGCAAGACGGGCGAATGGACTGGATGCGGTAAGGGGCTCTCCCCGCAGTGAGTCGGGCCGTCTTCTAGTTTAGCGAAGTAACGTTATCAGTTACAGTGTAGTGGTGGGTTCATGCGACCATCGAGGAACGCAGAAGGAGTCGTCTGTTGCCGTGTTGTGCTGCGAGGCGAGCGCACGGTTCGACCGTGAGATGGTGCTAACGGCTAACTAGCCAGTTAGCTAGGAGGGCTGCCTGCCTGACGTTTGCTGCTGCGCTGCGGCGGGAAGCGCGAGACGGAGAGGAGCATTCTTTGTGAGTACAACCTGGAAGTGCGGGTTTCCAAGTGGAGCGAAGAGGGCTGGTTAGGGTCCCAACGTACCCGATAAAGCAACAGGCCTGCAACTGGGGGTTGACTTTATTTTATTGCCGGCTTACAGGGTCTTTGAGCTGTATGCTAATGTGTCTGATTCATTTGTGTGTATATGAATGCAGATGCTTGTTAGCCATTGAGGCTTATTACTTTCATTAATTCTGATTACTCAATAGATTTGTATATAATTTTAAGTACCTGTGTGAGAGTGGATTATTCATGCGTGTTTATTGCTGTGGTGTCTAGGTGACATGTTGAGTTAGCCTTAAAAGGGCCGTCCACCATATTTTTACAACCTTAAGGGGCTAGTCCACCTTCCTACTGGAAGTAACCTAGTGACACCCAGAGAGGTGTAGACCATAGTATATAACCTTAAAGGGCTAATACACCATATTTTAGAACCTTAAAGGGCTAGTCCACCGTTTTGTTACTCGGTGACACTGAGGTGTCTAGACCATGTTAGATTGCCTTAAAGGGGTCATGCCATATTTAAGCGCCTTAAAGGGGTAGTCAACATTTTTAGTTGGCGTTACCAGATGACACCAAGACATTTATACCCTTTAGAACATACTTTAAACACGAAGCGAAGTTAAGACTTCAATAGTTTATTGGATACCGAGTTGTATACAGAACTCAGGAGCATTGTCCTTGACAGTAAAAAGGGATCGCGCTACACTTATTTGCCTGGGAGACCAGAGTAGTAGATTACGACCACAATGGATTCCACCTTAATTAGTTTTTACCTTTCTAATGAATTAGGTTTTCTTTTTAACCATGTACTGTCATGAATTAAGCACTCTTTTGCTTACTGTTCTTGGCATATTCACAAACATTTTTAGCATATTAACAGCACTTTTATATTTCAACGGCACATTTATAACCATTACACTCCCACTTAATCATTCAATGTCGAGGACGACATCTATGTTAAGACAGTTGCATAGCATACAATCCAGATATTCTAATAGTTCGTATGTAGACACTCGGCCTATCCCAAAGTGCTTGAGAGTGTGCAACACGTGATGTGTATAGCAGGTCTCAGCCGCTTCAACAGTCCAGAATAAGTGTGTTTGTGGGTATTAACACTCCGCTTTCTCTAAAGTCCACGAGTGTATGGGCATGTGTGTGTCAGCACTCGGCTTTTGCAAAAGTCCATGCGTGTGTATACGCGCGTTCCACTTGGGAAACAGTCCATGTGTGCGTATGCAGTATGTTTGTGTATTCACAGCCACCAATGGGCTGATCGAACACACTTGAATTCCCTGCAAAAGGCTGCATAATCAGAAGACAGGGCGGGTTTCTGGTCTAGGGCAGCCGTGGCCCATCTGATAGCCTTACCCGTAAGCAGGGACACGATAAAGGCGACCTTAGCGCCGTCTGAGGTGTGACGGCTGGGCTGGTGGCGGAATACCAGCTCGCACTGGACGAAGAAGCCACGGCAGAGCTCGAACTCACCCTCATAGGACTTCGGGGGGGGGGGGGGTTAGCTTGGGCTCTCTATGAGCGGGCCCGAGAACTGGTCCTGGGGCAAGTTGGTCCGCTTGAGGCGCGGGTCACGTCCAGGCGATCCAGCCGAGCGAGGACCTGAGCGAAGGCGGCGGTGAGACGGTTCTCCAGCACCGTCATCCGTGTGTCTTGTTGTTGGACTGCTGCGTTGAGTCTTACGATGAGCGGAGGATCGCCAGATCCGCTGGGAGTTCCTGCTGGACCCGGTTCCATCGTGGCCAGATTGTATTGTTGTACGTCGGAAAGGAACCAGTGCAGGGGTCCGGCAGGGTCAAGCCCATAGGCACGTTTATTCAGGGAAGGGAAATGCGGGATGTGTATGGTGCAACTAGAGTCCTGGATGGGGGATGTGTAAAAGACTCGGTTAGTGTGCAGGAATGTAAATGACTGGAGGGTGTTGGTGAAGCGCAAGTCCGGGAGTAGGGGTTCTGCGGGAGGCAGCGTGGGAGCACAAGGGAGGGGTCCGAGGAATACGGAGCCCGAGAAGCACCGGCACCAGGGGGTTCTGGGAGGACGGGGGGAGAGAGAGACAGAATTAGACTCAGGAATCACGACATAGGAATTGCAAGAGGAAACACAGCCAAAGAGTCTAGCGATCTACTGGGTAACTACCGTACTAGATGGCACAATCTGGCACTGACTGCACGTCAGCGTCCTCTCTTCTAGCTGGCTGCAGATTGGCTTCAGGTGCGCTGATCACCGATGAGCCTCTGGTGCGTAGCTGCGCTCTCAACGAGCGCGCTGATTGAACCCAGCCGGTAGACTCAGGCGGAGACGCGCCTTGCGTCTGGACCACAACAGTACGCCCCCTCCTACGGGAGCAACCGGGCGACCGTCCAGGGGCATCAGGGTGTTCTAAGTGGAAGTCCGACAGAAGACCGGGGCACCCAGCTCTGGTCTTCCGGACCATAGCCCTCCCAGTCCACCAGGTACTGGAAGCCCCTCCCACGGCGGCGGACACGCAACAACTTCCGGACCGGCCAGACCGGGTCCCCGCCCTGGAGTACACGGGGAGGAGGCGGGGCTGCGACAGGTTCCATCGTGGCCAGATTGTATTGTTGCACGTCGGAAAGGAACCAGTGCAGGGGTCCGGCAGGGTCAAGCCCGTAGGCACGTTTAGTTGCACCATACACATCCCGCATTTCCCTTCCCTGAATAAGAATAGAGTCCTGGATGTGGGGTGTGTAAAAGACTTAGTGTGCAAGAATGTAAATGACTGGAGGGTGTTTGTGCGTGAAGCTTAAGTCCGGGAGTAGGGGTCCGAGGAATACAAGGGACGCGAGGAAGACGGAGCCCGAGAAGCACCGGGTTTCTGGGAGGACGGGGGGAGAGAGAGAGAGAGAGACACACACAGAATTAGACTCAGGAATCACGACACAGGAATTGCAAGAGGAAACACAGCTAAAGAGTCTAGCGATCTACTTGGTAACTACCGTACTAGATGGCACAATCTGGCACTGACTGCACGTCAGCGTCCTCTCTTCTAGCTGGCTGCAGATTGGCTTCAGGTGCGCTGATCACCGATGAGCCTCTGGTGCGTAGCTGCGCTCTCAACGAGCGCGCTGATTGAACCCAGCCGGTAGACTCAGGCGGAGACGCGCCTTGCGTCTGGACCACAACAGTACGCCCCCTCCTACGGGAGCAACCGGGCGACCGTCCAGGGGCATCAGGGTGTTCTAAGTGGAAGTCCGACAGAAGACCGGGGCACCCAGCTCTGGTCTTCCGGACCATAGCCCTCCCAGTCCACCAGGTACTGGAAGCCCCTCCCACGGCGGCGGACACGCAACAACTTCCGGACCGGCCAGACCGGGTCCCCGCCCTGGAGTACACGGGGAGGAGGCGGGGCTGCGACAGGTTCCATCGTGGCCAGATTGTATTGTTGCACGTCGGAAAGGAACCAGTGCAGGGGTCCGGCAGGGTCAAGCCCGTAGGCACGTTTAGTTGCACCATACACATCCCGCATTTCCCTTCCCTGAATAAGAATAGAGTCCTGGATGTGGGGTGTGTAAAAGACTTAGTGTGCAAGAATGTAAATGACTGGAGGGTGTTTGTGCGTGAAGCTTAAGTCCGGGAGTAGGGGTCCGAGGAATACAAGGGACGCGAGGAAGACGGAGCCCGAGAAGCACCGGGTTTCTGGGAGGACGGGGGGGAGAGAGAGACAGAATTAGACTCAGGAATCACGACACAGGAATTGCAAAAGGAAACACAGCCAAAGAGTCTAGCGATCTACTTGGTAACTACCGTACTAGATGGCACAATCTGGCACTGACTGCACGTCAGCGTCCTCTCTTCTAGCTGGCTGCAGATTGGCTTCAGGTGCGCTGATCACCGATGAGCCTCTGGTGCGTAGCTGCGCTCTCAACGAGCGCGCTGATTGAACCCAGCCGGTAGACTCAGGCGGAGACGCGCCTTGCGTCTGGACCACAACAGTACGCCCCCTCCTACGGGAGCAACCGGGCGACCGTCCAGGGGCATCAGGGTGTTCTAAGTGGAAGTCCGACAGAAGACCGGGGCACCCAGCTCTGGTCTTCCGGACCATAGCCCTCCCAGTCCACCAGGTACTGGAAGCCCCTCCCACGGCGGCGGACACGCAACAACTTCCGGACCGGCCAGACCGGGTCCCCGCCCTGGAGTACACGGGGAGGAGGCGGGGCTGCGACAGGTTCCATCGTGGCCAGATTGTATTGTTGCACGTCGGAAAGGAACCAGTGCAGGGGTCCGGCAGGGTCAAGCCCGTAGGCACGTTTAGTTGCACCATACACATCCCGCATTTCCCTTCCCTGAATAAGAATAGAGTCCTGGATGTGGGGTGTGTAAAAGACTTAGTGTGCAAGAATGTAAATGACTGGAGGGTGTTTGTGCGTGAAGCTTAAGTCCGGGAGTAGGGGTCCGAGGAATACAAGGGACGCGAGGAAGACGGAGCCCGAGAAGCACCGGCATCGGGTTTCTGGGAGGACGGGGGGAGAGAGAGAGACACAGAATTAGACTCAGGAATCACGACACAGGAATTGCAAGAGGAAACACAGCCAAAGAGTCTAGCGATCTACTGGGTAACTACCGTACTAGATGGCACAATCTGGCACGTCAGCGTCCTCTCTTATAGCTGGCTGCAGATTGGCTTCAGGTGCGCTGATCACCGATGAGCCTCTGGTGCGTAGCTGCGCTCTCAACGAACGCGCTGATTGAACTCAGGCGGAGACGCGCCTTGCGTCTGGACCACAACAGTACCCCCCCTCCTACGGGAGCCACCGGGCGACCGTCCAGGGGCATCAGGGTGTTCCAAGTATAAGTCCGACAGGAGGGCGGGGTCGGCGATGTAAGACCGGGGCACCCAGCTCTGGTCTTCCGGACCGTAGCCCTCCCAGTCCACCAGGTACTGGAAGCCCCTCCCACGGCGGCGGACACGCAACAGCTTCAGGACCGGGTCGCCGTCCTGGAGTACACGGGGCTGCGACAGGTGGGGCGAGGGCACTGACAGACAGGCTTCAGCTTGGAAACATGAAACACGGGATGTGCACGAAGAGAAGGAGGGAGAGAAACGCACCGCAGTGGGGTTGACGATCCTCTCCACAGTGTAGGGTCCCACGTAGCGAGCGGCGAGCTTGCGAAAGGTCGTCGGGATGGAGAGGTTCTTGGTCGGGAGCCAGACACGCTGACCACGCTGGTAGACCGGGGCTGGGACGCGACGCCGGTTAGAGGAGTGTTGGGACCGGTCGTTGGCTCGCAGCAGGGCAGCACGAGCAGACCTCCACATGCGGCGGCATCGGTGGAGATAACCCCTGGCGGACGGGACCGCCACCTCAGTCACTTGCTGGGGAAACATGGGGGGCTGGTAGCCCAGTGAACATTCAAAAGGAGACATACCAGTGGCAGAGTTAGTTGCTGGTGGTCACACATCTCAGGGCAGACTCCAGGCTCTGGTTGGTGCGCTCCGTCTGTCTGAGGGTGGTAACCAGAAGAGAGACTGACCGTAGCCCGAATTCCCCTACAGAAGGCCTGCCACACCTGGGAATAGAACTGGGGACCCCGGTCAGAAACAATGTGCAGGGGAATGCCATGGAGACGGACCACATGGTCAACCAGCAGTTCGGCGGTCTCAGCGGAGGACGGAAGCGCCACGAAATGGTCCTGCTTGGAAAAACGGTCGACAATGGTAAGTAGGACTGTGTTACCCCTGAGACACCGGGAGTCCAGTCACGAAGTCCAGGGAGATGTGTGACCAGGGGCGACTGGGGACCGAGGAGACCAGCAGGGGGGCGATGGGAGGTCTTACTCCGGGTGCAGGTTACACACGCCGCCACAAACTCCAGCGCCGTCATCCATATGTCTTGTTGGACTGCTGCGTTGAGTCCTACGATGAGCGGAGGATCGCCAGATCCGCCGGAGTTCCTGCTGGACCTGGTTCCATCGTGGCCAGATTGTATTGTTGTACGTCGGAAAGGAACCAGTGCAGGGGTCCAGCAGGGTCAAGCCCGTAGGCACGTTTATTCTCATTCAGGGAAGGGAAATGCGGGATGTGTATGGTGCAAGTAGAGTCCTGGATGTGGGGTGTGTAGAAGACCGTTAGTGTGCAGGACGAGTGTGGTGCAGGAATGTAAATGACTGGAGGGCGTTTGTGCGTGTGCGTGCCGGTGGAGCTTAAGTCCGGAGGTAGGGGTCCGAGGAATACAAGGGACGCGAGGAAGACGGAGCCCGAGAAGCACCGGGGATCTGGGAGGACGGAGGGAGAGAGAGAGAGACACAGAATTAGACTCAGGAATCACGACATAGGAATTGTAGGAGAAAACACAGCAAAGAGTCTAGCGATCTACTGGGTAACTACCGTACTACTTGGCACAATCTGGCAACGACTGCACGTCAGCGTCCTCTCTTATAGCTGGCTGCAGATTGGCTTCAGGTGCGCTGATCACCGATGAGCCTCTGGTGCGTAGCTGCGCTCTCAACGAGCGCACTGATTGAACTCAGGCGGAGACGCGCCTTGCGTCTGGACCACAACAGTACCCCCCCCCCTCCTACGGGAGCCACCGGGCGACCGTCCAGGGGCATCAGGGTGTTCTAAGTAGAAGTCCGACAGGAGAGCGGGGTCGGCGATGTAAGACCGGGGCACCCAGCTCTGGTCTTCCGGACCGTAGCCCTCCCAGTCCACCAGGTACTGGAAGCCCCTCCCACGGCGGCGGACACGCAACAGCTTCAGGGCCGGGTCGCCGTCCTGGAGTACACGGGGAGGAGGCAGAGCTGCGACAGGTGGGGCGAGGGCACTGACAGGCTTCAGCTTGGAAACATGAAACACGGGATGCGCTCGAAGAGGAGGGAGAGAAACGCACCGCAGTGGGGTTGACGATCCTCTCCACAGTAGGGTCCCACGTAGCGAGCGGCGAGCTTGCGAGAAGTCGTCGGGATGGAGAGGTTCTTGGCCAGGAGCCAGACACGCTGACCAGGCTGGGACGCGACGCCGGTTAGAGGAGCGTTGGCTCGCAGCAGGGCAGCACGAGCAGACCTCCACCTGCGGCGGCATCGGTGGAGATGACCCCTGGCTGACGGGACCGCCACCTCAGCCACTTGCTGGGGAAACATGGGGGGCTGGTAGCCCAGTGAACATTCAAAAGGAGACATTCCAGTGGCAGAGTTAATTGCTTGGTGGTCACATCTCAGGGTAGACTCCAGGCTCTGGTTGGTGCGCTCCGTCTGTCCGTTTGTCTGAGGCTGGTAACCAGAAGAGAGACTGACCGTAGCCCGAATTCCCCTACAGAAGGGCTGCCACACCTGGAAATAGAACTGGGGACCCCGGTCAGAAACAATGTGCAGGGGAATGCCATGGAGACGGACCACATGGTCAACCAGCAGTTCGGCGGTCTCAGCGGAGGACGGGAGCGCCACGAAATGGGCCTGCTTGGAAAAATGGTCGACAATGGTAAGTAGGACTGTGTTCCCTTGAGACAACGGGAGTCCAGTCACGAAGTCCAGGGAAATGTGTGACCAGGGGCGACTGGGGACCGGACGCAGGAGACCAGCAGGGGGGCGATGGGAAGTCTTACTCCGGGTGCAGGTTATACACGCCGCCACAAACTCCAGAGCCGTCATCCGTGTGTCTTGTTGTTGGACTGCTGCGTTGAGTCCTACGATGAGCGGAGGATCGCCAGATCCGCTGGGATTAGCCGCTGGAGTTCCTGCTGGACCCGGTTCCATCGTGTCCAGATTGTACAGTTGTACGTCGGAAAGGAACCAGTGCAGGGGTCCGGCAGGGTCAAGCCCGTAGGCACGTTTATTCTTATTCAGGGAAGGGAAATGCGGGATGTGTATGGTGCAACTAGATTCCTGGATGTGGGGTGTGTAAAAGACTATGTGTTAGTGTGCAGGGCGAGTGTGGTGCGTGTGTACAGGAATGTAAATGACTGGAGGGTGTTTGTGCGTGTTGGTGAAGCGCAAGTCCGGGAGTAGGGGTCCGAGGAATACAAGGGACGCGAGGAAGACGGAATCCGAGAAGCACCGGGGTTCTGGGAGGACGGGGAGAGAGAGACAGAATTCGACTCAGGAATTGCAAGAGGAAAACAGCCAAAGAGTCTAGCGATCTACTGAGTAACTACCGTACTAGATGGCACAATCTGGCAACGACTGCACGTCAGCGTCCTCTTATAGCTGGCTTCAGGTGCGCTGATCACCGATGAGCCTCTGGTGCGTAGCTGCGCTCTCAACGAGCGCGCTGATTGAACCCAGCCGGTAGACTCAGGCGGAGACGCGCCTTGCGTCTGGACCACAACAGTACCCACCAGGCGACCGTCCAGGGGCATCAGGGTGTTCCAAGTAGAAGTCCGACAGGAGGGCGGGGTCGGCGATGTAAGACCGGGGCACCCAGCTCTGGTCTTCCGGACCATAGCCCTCCTAGTCCACCAGGTACTGGAAGGCCCCTCCCATGGCGGCGGACACGCAACAGCTTCCGGACCGGCCAGACCGTGTCGCCGTCCTGGAGTACACGGGGCTGCGACAGGTGGGGCGAGGGCACTGACAGACAGGCTTCAGCTTGGAAACATGAAGCACGGGATGTGCACGAAGGAGGGAGAGACAAACGCACCGCAGTGGGGTTGACGATCCTGTCCAGTGTAGGGTCCCACGTAGCGAGCGGCGAGCTTGCGAGAGGTCGTCGGGATGGGGAGGTCCTTGGCCAGGAGCCAGACACTGACCAGGCTGGTAGACCAGGGCTGGGACGTGACGCCGGTTAGAGGAGCGTTGGGACCGGTCGTTGGCTCGCAGCGGGGCAGCACGAGCAGACCTCCACATGCGGCGGCATCGGCGGAGATGATCCCTGGCTGACGGGACCGCCACCTCAGTCTCTTGCTGGGGAAACATGGGGGGCTGGTAGCCCAGTGAACATTCAAAAGGAGACATTCCAATGGCAGAGCTAGTCATGGTGTTGTCAACCCAGGCGAGGTGCTTGCTCCAGGTGGTCACATCTCAGGGCAGACTCCAGGCTCTGGTTGGTGCGCTCCGCCTGTCCGTTTGTCTGAGGTTGGTAACCAGAAGAGAGACTGACCGTAGCCCCAATTCCCCTACAGAAGGCCTGCCACACCTGGGAAGAGAACTGGGAACCCCGGTCAGAAACAATGTCCAGGGGAATGGCATGGAGACGGACGACCAGCAGTTCGGCGGTCTCAGCGGAGGACGGGAGCGCCACGAAATGGGCCTGCTTGGAAAAACGGTCGTCAATGGTAACTATGACTGTTACCCCGAGACACCGGGAGTCCAGTCACGAAGTCCAGGGAGATGTGTGACCAGGGGCGACGCAGGAGACCACCAGGGGGCGATGGGAGGTCTTACTCTGGGCGCAGGTGATACACGCCGCCATAAACTCCAGCGCCGTCATCCGTGTGTCTTGTTGGACTGCTGCGTTGTCCTACGATGAGCGGAGGATCACCAGATCCGCTGGGAGTTGCCGCCGGACCCGGTTCCACCGTGGCCAGATTGTACTGTTCTACGTCGGAAAGGAACCAGTGCAGGGGTCCGGCAGGGTCAAGCCCGTAGGCACGTTTATTCTTATTCAGGGAAGGGAAATGCGGGATGTGTATGGTGCAACTAGAGTCCTGGATGTGGGGTGTGTAAAAGACTATGTGTTAGTGTGCAGGGCGAGTGTGGTGCGTGTGTGCAGGAATGTAAATGACTGGAGGGTGTTTGTGCGTGTTGGTGAAGCGCAAGTCCGGGAGTAGGGGTTCTGCGGGAGGCAGCGTGGGAGCACAAAGGAGGGGTCCGAGGAATACAAGGGACGCGAGGAAGACTGAGCCCGAGAAGCACCGGAACCGGGGTTCTGGGAGGACGGGGGGAGAGAGACACAGAATTAGACTCCGGAATCACGACATAGGAATTGCAAGAGAAAACAGCCAAAGAGTCTAGCGATCTACTGGGTAACTACCGTGCTAGATGGCACAATCTGGCAACGACTGCACATCAGCGTCCTCTTATAGCTGGCTGCAGATTGGCTTCAGCTGCGCTGATCACCGATGAGCCTCTGGTGCGTAGCTGCGCGCTTAACGAGCGCGCTGATTGAACCCAGCCGGTAGACTCAGGAGGAGACGCGCCTTGCGTCTGGACCACAACATTCAGGGCCCTGTGTTCTACCCCTTCCATATATAAGTTGGCCACAATGGAAAACACTGATGAGCCCATTGCACAGCCGTGTTTCCGTCTGTAAAACTGGCTCCTGAATTGGAAATATGTAGTGTTCAGGCAAGAGGTCCAGTAGTTCGCAAATCTGGTCTGAGGTTGGTCCTATCGTGGAGAGTGTCGTCCCATAGCAAGCGTTGCCTCAGTTTCCAAAGCCTCCATGGTTGGCATGCAGGTTAACAACAAGATCACGTCGTATGATACCATGGTTTCAGTTTTACTCCGTGGACCTTGTTCACAAAGTCAATGGAGTTTTGGATATGGTAAAGTGTTTCGCCCACTAAAGGGGTCAAGATGTTGGCTATGTTGTACATGACCGAGTTTATGCTGCTGACGATGGGCCTGAGGGGGGGTTCCATCTTTATGGATCTTAGGGAGTTCATATATGCATGGAATGTTATCTTGTGTGTAGAGACGGTGGTATTGTATCCAATCAATGGTTCCTTCTTTCTGTAGGCATTGCATTATTCTCTTGTAACCACTAGCTGGATCGCGTCTCAGAGGTTCATAGGTGTCGCTGAGTAATGACGTGATCTTGGCGTGGCGTCTGTTGTGTTGAGGATAACTGCAACTCCCCTTATCTGCTGGAAGGATAGTGATGTTTTCATCCATGCTCAGGGCTGTCACGGCTTTCCTTTCCTCCATGGTTAGGTTGGAAGGAGGGAGTGTCGCATTGGACAGAGCTGATACCTTTAACCCAAGCTGTTCCGCCTCGATCTCCATTAGATCGTTTTTCCTTGTAGCCGATTCTGTGGATGTGATGTCAACTATAGGTAGTTTGGCTAAGACCACCTTCTCTGATTGGGTAAGTACCTTGTCCGGACAAGGTACTTACCCAGTCAGAGAAGGAGGTCTGACTAAGACGTACTTTTCCGATTGGGTAAGTACCTTGTCCGGACAAGGTACTTACCCAATCAGAAGTGCGTCTTAGCCAAAGGACTGAACTTCGCCATGACACCCAAACAATTTGACATCGCATCCACAGAATACGATCTAACGGAAACCTAGGCGTAACAGCTTAGGTTAAAGGTATCAGCAGCTTACTCCAGGCGCAGGTGATACACGCCGCCACAAACTCCGTCATCCGTGTGTCTTGTTGTTGGACTGCTGCGTTGAGTCCTACGATGAGCGGAGGATCGCCTGATCCGCTGGAAGTAGCTGCCGGAGTTCCTGCGAGGACGGGGGGGAGAGAGACAGAATTAGACTCAGGAATCAAGACATAGGAATTGCAGGAGGAAACACAGCCAAAGAGTCTAGCGATCTACTGGGTAATTACCGTACTAGATGGAACAATCTGGCAACGACTGCACGTCAGCGTCCTCTCATAGCTGGCTGCAGGTGCGCTGATCACCGATTAGCCTCTGGTGCGTAGCTGCGGTCTCAACGAGCGCGCTGATTGAACTCAGGCGGAGACGCGCCTTGCGTCTGGACCACAACAGTACCCCCCCCTCCTACGGCAGCCACCGGGCGACCGTCCAGGGGCATCAGGGTGTTCTAAGTAGAAGTCCGACAGGAGGGCGGGGTCGGCGATGTAAGACCGGGGCACCCAGCTCTGGTCTTCCGGACCGTAGCCCTCCCAGTCCACCGGAACCCCCTCCCACGGCGGCGGACACACAACAGCTTCCGGACCGGCCAGACTGGGTCGCCGTCCTGGAGTACACGGGGCTGCGACAGATGGGGCGAGGGCACTGACAGACAGGCTTCAGCTTGGAAAAATGAAACACGGGATGTGCACGAAGAGAAGGAGGGAGAGACAAACGCACCGCAGTGGGGTTGACGATCGTCTCCAGTGTAGGGTCCCACGTAGCGAGCGGTCGTCGGGATGGGGAGGTCCTTGGCCAGGAGCCAGACACCCTGACCAGGCTGGTAGACCGGGGCTGGGACGCGAAGCCGGTTAGAGGAGCGTTGGCTCGCAGCAGGGCAGCACGAGCAGACCTCCACATGCGGCGGCATCGGCGGAGATGATCCCTGGCTGACGGGACCGCCACCTCAGTCACTTGCTGGGGAAACAAGGGGGGATGGTAGCCCAGTGAATATTCAAAAGGAGACATTCCAGTGGCAGAGCTAGTCATGGTGTTGTGAGCATACTCAACCCAGGCGAGGTGCTTGCTCCAGGGGCTGCTGGTGGTCACACATCTCAGGGCAGACTCCAGGCTCTGGTTGGTGCGCTCCGCCTGTCCGTTTGTCTGAGGGTGGTAACCAGAAGAGAGACTGACCGTAGCCTCAATTCCCCTACAGAAGGCCTGCCACACCTGGGAAGAGAACTGGGGACCCCGGTCAGAAACAATGTCCAGGGGAATGCCATGGAGACGGACCACGTGGACGACCAGCAGTTCGGCGGTCGCAGCGGAGGACGGGAGCGCCACGAAATGGGCCTGCTTGGAAAAACGGTCCACAATGATAAGTATGACTGTTACCCCGAGACACCGGGAGTCCAGTCACGAAGTCCAGGGAGATGTGTGACCAGGGGCGACCGGGAGGGGACGCAGGAGATCAGCAGGGGGGCGATGGGAGGTCTTACTCCGGGCGCAGGTGATACACGCCGCCATAAACTCCAGCGCCGTCATCCGTGTGTCTTGTTGTTGGACTACTGCGTTGAGTCCTACGATGAGCAGAGGATCGCCAGGTCCGCTGGAGTTCCTGCTGGACCCGGTTCCATCGTGGCCAGATTGTACTGTTGTACGTCGGAAAGGAACCAGTGCAGGGGTCCGGCAGGGTCAAGCCCGTAGGCACATTTATTCTTATTCAGGGAAGGGAAATGCGGGATGTGTATGGTGCAAGTAGAGTCCTGGATGTGGGGTGTGTAAAAGACTATGTGTTAGTGTGCAGGGCGAGTGTGGTGTGTGTGCAGGGATGTAAATGACTGGAGGGTGTTTGTGCGTGTTGGTGAAGCGCAAGTCCGGGAGTAGGGGTTCTGCGGGAGGCAGCGTGGGAGCACAAGGGAGGGGTCCGAGGAATACAAGGGACGCGAGGAAGACGGAGCCCGAAGAAGCACCGGGGTTCTGGGAGGAGAGACAGAATTAGACTCAGGAATCACGACATAGGAATTGCAGGAGGAAACCGCCAACGAGTCTAGCGATCTACCGTACTAGATGGCACCATCTGGCAACGACTGCACGTCAGAGTCCTCTTCTAGCTTGCTGCAGGTGCGCTGATCACCGATGAGCCTCTGGTGCGTAGCTGCGCTCTCAACGAGCGTGCTGATTGAACCCAGCCGGTAGACTCAGGCGGAGACGCGCCTTGCGTCTTGACCACAACAGAACCCCGTCCTCCTACGGGGGCGACCGTCCAGGGGCATCAGGGTGTTCTAAGTAGAAGTCCGACAGGAGGGCGGGGTCGGCGATGTAAGACCGGGGCACCCAGCTCTGGTCTTCCGGACCATAGCCCTCCCAGTCCACCAGGTACTGGAAGCCCCTCCCACGGCGGCGGACACGCAACAGCTTCAGGACCGGGTCGCCGTCCTGGAGTACACGGGGAGGAGGCGGGGCGAGGGCACTGACAGGCTTCAGCTTGGAAACATGAAACACGGGATGTGCACGAAGAGACAAACGCACCGCAGTGGGGTTGATGATCCTCTCCAGTGTAGGGTCCCACGTAGCGAGCGGCGAGCTTGCGAGAGGTCGTCGAGATGGGGAGGTCCTTGGCCAGGAGCCAGACACGCTGACCAGGCTGGTAGACCGGGGCTGGGACGCGAAGCCGGTTAGAGGAGCGTTGGGACCGGTCGTTGGCTCGCAGCAGGGCAGCACGAGCAGACCTCCACATGCGGCGGCATCGACGGAGATGATTCCTGGCTGACGGGACCGCCACCTCAGTCTCTTGCTGGGGAAACATGGGGGGCTGGTAGCCCAGTGAACATTCAAAAGGAGACATTCCAGTGGCAGAGCTAGTCATGGTGTTGTAAGCATACTCAAGCCAGGCGAGGTGCTTGCTCCAGGTCGAGGGGCTGCTGGTGGTCACATCTCAGGGCAGACTCCAGGCTCTGGTTAGTGCGCTCCGCCTGTCCGTTTGTCTGAGGGTGGTAACCAGAAGAGAGACTGACCGTAGCCCCAATTCCCCTACAGAAGGCCTGCCACACCTGAGAAGAGAACTGGGGACCCCGGTCAGAAACAATGTCCAGGGTAATGCCATGGAGACGGACCACGTGGACGACCAGCAGTTCGGCGGTCTCAGCGGAGGACGGGAGCGCCACGAAATGGGCCTGCTTGGAAAACGGTCCACAATGAGAAGTATGACTGTGTTACCCCGAGACACCGGGAGTCCAGTCACGAAGTCCAGGGAGATGTGTGACCAGGGGCGACTGGGGACCGGGAGGGGACGCAGGTGATACACACCGCCATAAACTCCAGCGCCGTCATCCGTGTGTCTTGTTGTTGGACTGCTGCGTTGAGTCCTACGATGAGCGGAGGATCGCCAGATCCGCTGGGAGTAGCCGCCGGAGTTCCTGCTGGACCCGGTTCCATCGTGGCCAATTGTACGTCGGAAAGGAACCAGTGCAGGGGTCCGGCAGGGTCAAGCCCGTAGGCACGTTTATTCTTATTCAGGGAAGGGAAATGCGGGATGTGTATGGTGCAACTAGAGTCCTGGATGTGGGGTGTGTAAGAGACTGTTCGTGTGCAGGGCGAGTGTGGTGCGTGTGTGCAGGAATGTAAATGACTGGAGGGTGTTTGTGAAGCGCAAGTCCGGGAGTAGGGGTTCGAGGAATACAAGGAAGACGGAGCCCGAAGAAGCACCGGGGTTCTGGGAAGACGGGGGGAGAGAGAGACACAGAATTAGACTCAGGAATCACGACATAGGAATTGCAGGAGGAAACACAGCCAAAGAGTCTAGCGATCTACTGGGTAACTACCGTAATAGATGGCACAATCTGGCAACGACTGCACGTCAGCGTCCTCTCATAGCTGGCTGCAGGTGCGCTGATCACCGATGAGCCTCTGGTGCGTAGCTGCGCTCTCAACGAGCGCGCTGATTGAACCCAGCCGGTAGACTCAGGCGGAGACGCGCCTTGCGTCTGGACCACAACAGAACCCCATCCTCCTACGGGGGCGACCGTCCAGGGGCATCAGGGTATTCTAAGTACAAGTCCGACAGGAGGGCGGGGTCGGCGATGTAAGACCGGGGCACCCAGCTCTGGTCTTCCGGACCGTAGCCCTCCCAGTCTACCAGGTACTGGAAGGCCCCTCCCACGGCGGCGGACACGCAACAGCTTCTGGACCGACCAGACCGTGTCGCCGTTCTTGAGTACACGGGGCGAGGGCACTGACAGGCTTCAGCTTGAAAACATGAAACACGGGATGTGCACGAAGAGAAGGCGGGAGAGACAAACGCACCGCAGTGGGGTTGACGATCCTCTCCACAGTGTAGGGTCCCACGTAGCGAGCGGTCGTCGGGATGGGGAGGTCCTTGGCCAGGAGCCAGACACGCTGACCAGGCTGGTAGACCGGGGCTGGGACGCGACGCCGGTTAGAGGAGCGTTGGGACCGGTCGTTGGCTCGCAGCAGGGCAGCACGAGCAGACCTCCACATGCGGCGGCATCGGCGGAGATGATCCCTGGCTGACGGGACCGCCACCTCAGTCTCTTGCTGGGGAAACATGGGGGGCTGGTAGCCCAGTGAACATTCAAAAGGAGACATTCCAGTAGGGGAGCTAGTCATGGTGTTGAGCATACTCAATCCAGGCGAGGTGCTTGCTGCAGGTCGAGGAGCTGCTGGTGGTGGTCACATATCTCAGGGCAGACTCCAGGCTGTGGTTGGTGCGCTCCGCCTGTCCGTTTGTCTGAGGGTGGTAACCGGAAGAGACTGACCGTAGCCCCAATTCTCCTACAGAAGGCCTGCCACACCTGGGAAGAGAACTGGGGACCCCGCTCGAACAATTTCCAGAGGAATGCCATGAGACGGACCACGTGGACGACCAGTAGTTCGTCGGAGGACGGGAGCGCCACGAAATGGGCCTGCTTTGAAAAACGGTCGACAATGGTAAGTATGACTGTTACCCTGAGACACCGGGAGTCCAGTCACAAAGTCCAGGGAGATGTGTGACCAGGGGCGACTGGGGACGCAGGAGATACACACCGCCATAAACTCCAGCGCCGTCATCCGTGTGTCTTGTTGTTGGACTGCTGCGTTGAGTCCTACGATGAGCGGAGGATCGCCAGATCCGTCGAAGTTCCTGCTGGACCCGGTTCCATCGTGGCCAGATTGTACTGTTGTACGTCGGAAAGGAACCAGTGCAGGGGTCCGGCAGGGTCAAGCCCGTAGGCACGTTTATTCTTATTCAGGGAAGGGAAATGCGGGATGTGTATGGTGCAACTATAGTCCTGGATGTGGGGTGTGTAGAAGACTATGTGTTAGTGTGCAGGACGAGTGTGGTGCGTGTGTGCAGGAATGTAAATGGCTGGAAGGTGTTTGTGCGTGTGCGTGCTGGTGAAGCGCAAGTCCGGGAGTAGGGGTTCTGCGGCAGGCAGCGTGGGAGCACAAGGGAGGGATCCGAGGAATACAAGGGACGCGAGGAAGACGGAGCCCGAGAAGCACCGGGGTTCTGGGAGGACGGGGGAAGAGAGAATTATACTCAGGAATCACGACACAGGAATTGCAGGAGGAAACACAGCAAAGAGTCTAGCGATCTACTGGGTAACTACCGTACTAGATGGCACAATCTGGCAACGACTGCACGTCAGCGTCCTCTCTTATAGCTGGCTTCAGGTGCGCTGATCACCGATGAGCCTCTGGTGCGTAGCTGCGCTCTCAACGAGCGCGGTGATTGGACCCAGCCGGTAGACTCAGGCGGAGACGCGCCTTGCGTCTGGACCACAACAGTACCCCCCTCCTACGGGAGCCACCGGGCAACCGTCCAGGGGCATCAGGGTGTTCTAAGTAGAGGTCCGACAGGAGGGCGGGGTCGGCGATGTAAGACCGGCTCTGGTCTTCCGGACCGTAGCCCTCCCAGTCCACCAGGTACTCCAGGGAGATGTGTGAGCAGGGGCGACTGGGGACCGGGAGGGGACGCAGGAGACCAGCAGGGGGCGATGGGAGGTCTTACTCCGGGCGCAGGTGATACACAGCGCCACAAACTCCAGCGCCGTCATCCGTGCGTGTTGTTGGACTGCCGCGTTGAGTCCTACGATGAGCGGAGGATCGCCAGATCCGCTGGGAGTAGCCGCCGGAGTTCCTGCATTCATCCATGTCATGGTTATCCAAAAGAATTGAATCGAGTGCAACTTGACTTGGTATATATCCGTAAAGACATGTCGCCTCTGATCCAAGAGGCTTCATCAGTTCGTGCCTTTGACTAGACAAAGCTAGTCTGACTGGCGGGTGATGAAACTCAGCTCTGATAACCACTCCAAAGACGATAGATATCTAATGTCCATGTCTCTGTGTTCCGATGTTTAGCAACGCCCGTCGTTAGAGCTATTGTAAACTACTAATAAGACACGTTAGTCCCTAGCTAACGGGCCTCACCCTTTATCCGAGCGGTTATTGATGTCGCCTTGTGGTGCAGTACACCCCTTTCGAATCCCGCACCGGGCAAGAAAATAACCGGTTACACTATTTATGTGCATGGCTCTTTGTGATCCGATGATTGTTCACAAAGTCAATTGAGTTTTGGATATGGTGAGGCGTTTCACCCACTAAAGGGGTCAAGATGTTGGCAATGTTGTATGTGACCGAGTTTATGCTGCTGACGATGGGCCTGAGGGGGGGTTCCCTCTTTATGGATCTTAGGGAGTCCATATATGCATGGAATGTTGTCTTGCGTGTAGAGACGGTGGCATTGCATCCAATCAGTGGTTTCTCCTTTCTGCAGGCATTCCATTATTCTCCTCTTGCAACCACTAGCTGGACCGCGTCTCAGATGTTTATAGGCGTCAGTGTCGCTGAGTAATGACGTGATCTTGGCGTGACGTCTGTTGTGTTGAGGATAACTATGCAACTCCCCCTATCTGCCGGAAGGATAGTGATGTTTCCATCCATGCTCAGGGCTGTCACGGCTTTCCTTTCCTCCATGGTTAGGTTGAAAGGAGGGAGTGTCGCATTGGACACAGCTGCCGATACCCTTCACCCAAGCTGTTCCTCCTCGATCTCCATCAGATCGTTTTTCCTCATAGCCGATTCTGTGGATGTGATGATGTCAACTTGTTTGGGTGTCATGGCGAAGTTCAGTCCTTTGGCTAAGACCACCTTCTCTGATTGGTTAAGTACTTTGTCCGGAGAAGGTACTTACCCAAATCAGACAAGGACGTCCGACTAAGACGTAGTTCTCCGATTGGGTACCCAATCGGAGAAGGACGTCCGACTAAGACGTAGTTCTCCGATTGGGTACCCAATCGGAGAAGGACGTCCGACTGAGACGTACTTCTCCGATTGGGTACCCAATCAGAGAAGGACGTCCGACTGAGACGTACTTCTCCGATTGGGTACCCAATCAGAGAAGGACGTCCGACTAAGACGTACTTCTCCGATTGGGTACCCAATCAGAGAAGGACGTCCGACTAAGACGTACTTCTCCGATTGGGTACCCAATCAGAGAAGGACGTCCGACTAAGACGTACTTCTCCGATTGGGTACCCAATCAGAGAAGGACGTCCGACTAAGACGTACTTCTCTGATTTGGGTAAGTACCTTGTTCGGACAAGGTACTTAACCGATCAGAGAAGGTGGTCTTAGCCAAAGGACTGAATTCGCCATGACACCCAAACAAGTTGACATCATCACATCAACAAAATCAGCTATAAGGAATACAATCTAACGGAAACCTAAGTGGAACATTTTAGGTTAAAAGGTATCAAGCAGCTCTTTCCAATGCAAAATTCTGTCCTTCCAACCTAACCGTGAAGGAAAGGAAAGCCTCGACAGCCCTGAGCATGGATGAAAAGATCACTATCCTTCCAGCAAACAAGGGGGGATGCACGGTTACCCTCAACACAACAGACTACCACGCCAAGATCACGTCATTACTCAGCGACACCGAGACCTATGAACCTTTGAGAGGCGATCCAACAAGTGGTTACAAGAGGAGAATGGTGGAATACCTACAGAAAGGAGGCACCATTGATCGGATACAATACCACCGTCTCAACACACAAGATAACATTCCATGCATATGTGGACTCCCTAAGATCCATAAAGATGGAACCCCCCCTCTGGCCCATCGTCAGCAGCATAAACTCGGTCACGTACAACATTGCCAAACATATAGCCGACATCTTGATCCCCTTTTTTTTTTAAATTTTTTTTTTTGATCCGGTATCCAGTTCTACTATAATACAGCCATGGCAGGTACGCCCGACCAAGCCATGGGGGATTCGAACCGCCGATCCCCGTGTTGGCAGGCAACGGAATAGACCGCTACGCTACCCGGACGCCCCACCTTGACTGCTTTAGTGGGCCAAACACCTCACCATATCCAAAACTCTATTGACTTTGTGAACAAGGTCCAAGGCGTAAAACTGGAACCTAATGAAACCATTGCTACCCTACGACGTGACCACGTTATTCACCTGCATCCCAACCATGGAGGCTTCCGAAATTGTGAGGCAACGTTTGCTACGGGACGACACCCTCCACGATAGGACCAACCTCAGCCCAGACCAGATTTGCCAACTACTGGACCTTTGCCTGAATACTACATACTTCCAATTCAGGGGCCACTTTTTACACAGAAACACAGCTGTGCAATGGGCTCACCAGTATCTCCCATTGTGGCCAACTCATCTATGGAAGAGGTGGAACACAGGGCCCTGAACTCCTTCAGAGGAACGCCTCCGGGCCCCTGGTTCAGATATGTGGACGACACATGGGTCAAAATCCAAACATAAGAAGTGCAAGCGTTTAACCAAACACATCAACTCAGTGGAAAAAAAACATGAAGTTCACAAGGGAAGACGTAAAGAACAGTTTGGCCTTCTTGGTCTGTGACGTCCACATTGGGGTTTACAGGAAACCTACACACAGACCAACATCTACTTTTTGACTCACACCACCCTCTGGAACATAAACTGTCAGCTCTGTGTTGCATTGTATTGATGACGCCCAATGTGCCCAGCAGCACTCGGGTCCAACGGGAAGAACACAAACGCCTGAAGGAAGCTTTAAAAACCTGCAGCTACCCCAGTTGGACCTTTGTGAAAACTGCAACACGTTCCAAAAAGACCAACCGGGTGAGCGATGAGGAGAAAAGGAATGACAGTCATCCCGTATGTTTCTGGGGTCGCCGAGAAACTCAGGAGAATTTTTAACAAACACCGCATCCCGGTATACTTCAAACCCAGCAACACACTCCGACAAAGACTGGTTCATCCCAAAGACCGTGTACCACACACCCAAAAAAAGCAATCTGGTGTATGCTGTACAATGCAATAAGGATTGCACTCACCTATACATAGGAGAAACCAAACAACCACTACACAAACGGATGTCCCAACACAGAAGGCCAAACTCCTAAGGACAAGACTCAGCAGTCTATATACACCTAAAGGAGAAGACACTCCTTCGAGGACAGCAACGTGCACATTTTGGACAGAGAAGATGGATGGTTTTAAGTAGGGGTGAAGGAAGACATCTTATGCGAAACTGAAAAAACCACCCCTCAACAGAGGAGGAGGTCTGCGACACCACCTACAACGCCGTCCTTTCATCTCTACACAGGAGACTCAAGAAGCCTAGCCTCCAAGAACAGTCGGTCACTAACGGCTCCATCTCCTCAAGACCACTGAATGGAGCACTAACGAAGTCGAAACTAACACCCCCAACGACCGTCGCTGCTTATGGACATTAGCTCTGATAACGACTCGCTCGATGGTGCTGTAAGCCCCCAACGTACTCTTCAAGGCAGCGCTGCATGGAAGGCACTTCTCGCCCCCTACAGTTCCAGCCAATCGCAGCACTGGCGCTCGATTTCAACTTTTTCCCCTCCTTGTGCAGTGAAGGAGTTCGACTCAAACAAACGTCAATCTTAAAAGTGCAGCGTTTGACGTAAATACCCTTTTAAACGAAAGTTTGACTCGTGTACATTCACAAAAAGACCCTAGACAACATTTTGGCGACAGTTTTGCTTTAACTTACTTAGCTGCTATATCTAGATGTCTTACAACTGGATGCCTAAAGGAGTTCTGGAAAGACACCCACTCAACCATGGCTCTGTGCAGCTCACTTAAAACTAGGTTGTCTCGTAGGTGTTTAAATAAGCAGACTGGGAGACATAGGCTAATGCCCAACTACATCGCAATAGCACTACAGTCGCTCTAACCACCCAAAAAAATTAATTGGCTGCCTAGAACTTAGCTAGCCCTAACTGCTAGCCCATTACTAAGTAAACTCTGTCCTGCACGGTTAAGTTTAAAGGTAGTATACCATCGAGCTAACGGCTCCAACGAGATAAATATCAGAGCTTCATCACCAGCCAGTCACACTAGCTTGGTCTAGTCAAAGGCACGAACTGATGAAGCCTCTTGGATGTTAGGCGAAACGTGTTCACGGATATATACCAAGTCCAGTTGCACTCGATTCAATTCCTTTGGATGCCATGTATAGTGACAGGCGGTAATGTGTCTACCCAAATGAGTTGAATCAAGTGCAACTGGACTTGATATATATGATAACCATGACCTGGATGAATGAGAACATTCACAGACATGTTCCGGTAATGTGTCTCGCTATATGTTAGTGTATATTATCCTAAGTGTGTGTAATATGTGAATAGGCTGTTGTGTTACGTGTGCAGCAAAAATACCTGTCCAAAGGAAAAGGGGAATCGAGGAGTAGCTCGAGTTCAAAGCTAAAGTAGTAGTCCGAGGAGGTTGGTTGGCAGGCTAGCCGGCTCTGCGCAACAGGTCAGAGGTATGCTACGGGAAGATCTGGCAATGGAGGAGAGAGGAGACCAGGTTCTTGTAGGGGTTGTAGATGGGGCAATGAGTGACAGGGGAAGTGCAGAGCCGTGCTGCCAGCAGAGGCGCCGTGCCCGTTGGGAGGGGCTGGTGACCTCAGGGTCTGAGTCCGTTGAAGGTGAATCGCAAGATACCAGCTCATCCTCAATAACCTCGCTTAGTGCATTGTGGAAACTCTGCCTGGAGCGCCTCGTTGTTCTGCCCACTTTGCGTAGCGAGGGTCCTAAATTCCACGGCGAACTCCGTCACGCTGCGTGCGCCCCGTCGGAGCGTGAGGAGACGTTTGGCGACCTCCTTGCCACAGACGGGGTGATCGAAGACTTTCTTCATCTCCGTGGTGAAAGCCTCGTACGTGACACAAGCAGCCGTTCCCTCTCCAGTTCAGAGCTACCCCAGATGAGCACGTAACCCCTCAGACAGCCCACAAGACAGGCGATGCGGGAGCGGTCAGTGGAATAGGAAAGGGGTTATTAGTCAAACACCAGGGTTCACTGGGTCAGAAAGGCTCGACAGCACCGCCCCCCCCCAGTCGCCGTCATGACCCTCCGGTGCGGCAACGAACGGGAACGACGCAGACAGGGGAGCGGGGCCGGGAGCTGTGGCAGTAGATGCGACGACGGGTGGAGCGGAGGCAGCGGTGCGGAGGAGAGCTCCTGGATAATCTGCTTCAAGTGAGCCTACCTGACTGTCTGGTTGGCGATAGTCTGTAGTTGCAGGATTACCAAAGAGCGGATTTTGTCCGGAAAAGACCGGGGCTCCTGTTCCTGGTTTTGCAAAGCTTGGTGGGCCGTGACCATCTCCCGGAGCTGCCCAGCCTGAGCTGTGAGAGACTGGACTTGCGTGAAGAGGGCGCGGCGCACCGTGTCCGCTTGTTTTCCTCCGGGTTGAGTCTCCGAGTGGGCTGGGTCCATCTTGGTCAGATCTTCTGTTACGGGTCGTGCAGGAGGATCCAGACGACCACTCGGGAGGCGGAGGACTCTCAGTGACGTTTACTGAAAAATAAAGGGAGAAAAGATAAGGGAGAGAGAACTGCGGAATGTCTATGGTGCTGACATAGTTTTGTTTGTGGGGTGTGTCAATATGCGATGTGTAGTGACAGGCATAATGTGTCTAGCTATGTGTTAGTGTAAATTATCCTAAGTGTGTGTAATGTGTGAATGGGGCGTTGGATGTTGTGTAAGTGTGCGCTTACCAACAAAAATACCAGTCCGAAGGCAAAGGGGAATCGGAAAGTAGTCCGACTTCAAAACCAAAGCGGTAGTCCGGGGAGGTTGGTTGGCAAGCGAGCCGGCTCTGCGCAACAGGTCAGAGGTATGCTATGAAAACATCTGAAAACGAAGAGGGAGAAGACCAGGTTCTTACTGGGGTTGAAGGGATTGCAGATGGGGAACAGCTGAGATGATTGTAGATGGGGCACAGCTGAGGGAATGAGTGACCGGGGAAGTGCAGAGCCGTGCTGCCAGTCTACCAGCAGATGGCATCAGAGGCGCCGTCGGGCGCTCCCTGCCCCTTGGGAGGTGCTGGGGACTAAAGGAGCTGGGCCTGAGAGTAGGAACATTGTACGCCGGCCTGATAGAGACGGCCTTGGAGTAGAAACACAATGTGCACCCACCTCATTAGAACGGCCTTGGAGCAGGAACGCCATGCACATAAACCTGATTAGGACGCTACACCTGCAAGACAGCATGAGGGAAACGGGACCGACAGTGACGAAAGGAAACCAAGGAGAAGAAGATCACGCCTGTCTCTGAAAAAGAACCACGCCTTGTTGTTTTAGTATGTATCACTATGTGTTTCTGTTATTTGGCAGACGACTCCCGGTTGCACCGAGGGTATGTCTCCAGCGCTGCAGCATCACCTGTGAACTACTTGTTGTGTGCCAAAAAAGAAAAAAAGAAATTCGTTTATAAATGACTGAAAGACTCTATCCAGTAAAGATGTGCCAGCTTTGTCTGCCACAGGAAGTCCATCCAAAAGATGACCTTGATCCATCTTCAGTCATGCCCCCCTCAGTCTCCCAGCATCAAGCAGGATAACACAGCTGAGCTCCAGAAATCTTCTTGAGTCAACTCGCATAACTCAACAGCAATGTCCCGCCTAAAGTGACTTATGCATAAAATAAAACAGATGGATTACCTATCTCAAGCAAGTGACGAGTCTCCGCAAAGTGATTTTCACACTGTACTCAAAAGAATGGAACAGTGGAGCCCTTGAAAGTAGGAAGAACAGTTTGAAAACAGTGAAAACGTGTGTTGGAAACAGGTTGCTATGTCTTTGGTAGGTTTATAAAATGGTCAGACGTCATGTCAAGTACACACTTTTGGTGGTAAACATGCTGTATCAGTGCAAAACCACTGATACAGCAAACAAAGCCCACAACCGCACCGTTAAGTTCTTGTATTTTTTGTGCAGGAAAACAACTGTTTATTCCATCGCCAAATTCACCCCAGAGAAAATCTGTGGCAAGGGATCAACGGTGTCGATTTCAAATATTCTCCCTTTTAGGAAAGTAATGCCAAAAAAATTGTTTCAACTTTTTCAGAGAGTTGAGCAATACTGGCAAGTACCCCTCACCTCAAACTTGACTGCGGGTTTTCTACCTGCTTGAGATCTTGTGAGTTTGTACTCTCAAGTCCAACATATCAAACCCAGAATGGGAGTTAGTACTGTTTTCCATTTTAGGCTGGTCTCCTTCATGCAAACGTGTAAAGTCTTTGTAATACACTTGTTTCTGGAGAAGTAAGCAACGTGGCATTGTGGGTCAAAAGTTTTCACTCAAATAGCACTTTCCAATAGTCTGCTACGGCTGTAGTAGTTGGTTTTCAAGAACAACAACACAATCCAGCATCACGATAGCATCATTTGGTTTCTCCCCAAGTTCTAGATTCCTCTAGATCCTTTAACCCCCAAGGGACCAATGTCGGGTCCCTTGGGGGTTATTTGACCAGCATTTCCCCAGGCATGTTTTTTTTTTGGTGTGTGTATGGAAGTGGAATAAATGACTGTTACAATTGTTTTTCATTTTAACCATCAGAACTACATCGTGAACGGGATGAGGGATATCCTGATGGAAGCCCTGAGGCAGCCTCTCCGCTCCCCAAGCGACTGGCGTCTCCCAGGTAAAGGAGGCCTGCGGCAGACTGGATTTTCAATTTGAAATGTGTGATAAACTCATAATAGAGAGTCCAGGACATTAAAGAGGCTTTATTATTGTCCTTGATACCCGATGACAAAGGAGATGCCGAGGAAATGGCCTTTAATCGACAACAACGCAATAATTGTGTTTTCCCCGGCGTGACACTGGTGCTGGCAAGCTGAGGTCATAGAGTTTGGTGGCTAGCTCTGTACTGAAGTGGGCATCCATCTGACCTCCCCCCTGGTTTAGCGTGCTGCAATTTGGCTGCACAACAGTATGACATGCCAGATAAGAACCTGTTGCTTTGTTTAACCTTTTCTAGAGTGTATTTTTTAACAACATATGCAGTTATACCAAATTCAGAATTCCAGACAACTCGAAGGACACTGCATTTTCTCCAGAAAATTTGTGGCCTTAACCCTCTTCACTGAGATAATATAAAATTGGTTGTGTATAGTTGACCAAAAAAAATGGATTTAGAACGGTGAAGAATGATTTCAAGTTTGGCAAGCATGCGAGTGCAGAGCGGATGTTTCATGGTGGAAGGCAGGCTGGGATTATCCCGGCCTGTGCTTGCGGTCACAGGCACAAGAAGATCCTAGAAGGATTCTTCTTGTGCCTGTGACCATGGAGGTGTTCCCAGACACAACCAGTACCCTTTTGGTTACTCATAATATAGCCAGGTGGGGGCTGGTTGCAAGTTACTACTAGCTACACAATGGACCTGTACCCTTTTGGTTATTCATAATATAGCCAGGTGGGGGCTGGTTGCAAGTTACTACTAGCTACACAATGGACCTGTACCCTTTTGGTTACTCATAATATAGCCAGGTGGGGGCTGGTTGCAAGTTACTACTAGCTACACAATGGACCTGTACCCTTTTGGTTACTCATAATATAGCCAGGTGGGGGCTGGTTACAAGTTACTACTAGCTACACAATGGACCTGTACCCTTTTGGTTACTCATAATATAGCCAGGTGGGGGCTGGTTACAAGTTACTACTAGCTACACAATGGACCTGTACCCTTTTGGTTACTCATAATATAGCCAGGTGGAGGCTGGTTAAAAGTTACTACTAGCTACACTATGGACCTGTACCCTTTTGGTTACTCATAATATAGCCAGGTGGGGGCTGGTTACAAGTTACTACTAGCTACACAATGGACCTGTACCCTTTTGGTTACTCATAATATAGCCAGGTGGAGGCTGGTTACAAGTTACTACTAGCTACACAATGGACCTGTACCCTTTTGGTTACTCATAATATAGCCAGGTGGAGGCTGGTTACAAGTTACTACTAGCTACACAATGGACCTGTACCGTTTTGGTTACTCATAATATAGCCAGGTGGAGGCTGGTTACAAGTTACTACTAGCTACACAATGGACCTGTACCCTTTTGGTTACTCATAATATAGCCAGGTGGAGGCTGGTTAAAAGTTTCTACTAGCTACACAATGGACCTGTACCCTTTTGGTTACTCATAATATAGCCAGGTGGGGGCTGGTTACAAGTTACTACTAGCTACACAATGGACCTGTACCCCTTTAGTTACTCATAATATAGAGTACAGGTTTCACTGGTCAATTGGGAATATGTATGTTCTTATACAAAAACAATATACCTTAGAATATAATAACCTACAAAGATGATCCAGGGACACTTGTGAATTGTGATGGTTGCATCATGGGTTTTGTCGGCAGCTGTGAAAATATCAGTTTTTTGCAAACCGTTTTGTAAATCCTGTGCAACGTGGCCACACAGGAATCTTTTAAGGTGACTTCTCTTTTCCGCAGATGTCGATGAATATTACGAGAAGATGAAGAAGAGGTGCTACGATTGTCTGGGAGACGAGAGTCATCGGTGAAATCAAGGTCGCCCATGAAATGACGAGCTCGACGCATGCTCAGTGATCCGGGTGTATGAATCCCAGGAGAGTTGGATTGGTTCGTTCGGACACCGTGGTTTCATGGATAAAATGCAGTTTATTGCCTACAATAAACTGCATTTTTCTTAAAACGTGTCAAATCTCAACCAAATTGGCATTTTATCAGCAGAACGATAATGGAAAAAAAAGTTTTTCCTGTTGACACTTTGACAAAAAAATGAAGGCATGAATTTATAACAGCCGGCAGGACAATTTAAATGCATCGTAGCTGTGAGGTCTTTCTAAAAAGGCCGAAGGGCAACTACAACCTACAAGAGTTCTGAAATCAAGAGGGGTAGTTCCTCATTTATAACGTTTTCTGTACTGGTTTTTAGTGGGTCTGTGTGTTTACTTTGACCTTACGTATGCTTTGCAAAGTGTGCGCTCACTACTGTGTGATGACACCATCAGCTATATTCCATGCTCATATGCAGATCCTTTTGGTCTCATTCTCATCCAGCTTTCCCAAATTCTGCCCCTCTATATATCAATCATGTGCGGCACCTTCCATACTTATGTACATTCCTCTTGATTCATCTATATCTAATTATGTCCCAATTCTGCCTGTCCCAAAACATGTTTGATCCCTACAATAATGCTCTTATGTGGCTTAGCTAGGAAGAATAATATCCTCGTTATTATCATTGTTATGTTTATCGTGTTGGCAGTACTCGTTCTATTAGTAAACCAATGTCAGCGTGTGTTCTGAAAGTTGTGGTCAGTTCAGAAAATATTGTGTAACTAGAAAACTCCTTAAACCTCTTGACTGGGTGTCTGGGTGGCGTGGCGGTCTATTCCATTGTCTACCCTATACGGGTATCACTGGTTCGAATCCCCGTGTTACCTCCGGCTTGGTCAGGCGTCCCCACTACAGACACAATTGGCCGTGACTGCGGGTGGGAAGCTGGATGTGGGTATGTGTCCTGAAATACCCCCCCCCCCTCCAAAAAAAACAAAAACAAACCTTGATTTGAAATTTACAAGAAAAACCATAACAGTAAATGACAGAAATATGTCTTGCTGCATGCTCAATAACCCAGGTAAGGAAACCACAGAAAGTTGAATCAGTTCATCTGGACATTGAGAGAAAGGTCTCATCACTTGTCTAAGTGACCTCTCCAGTCTCATCTGACTGCAGGTGTCCCCACCCTTATAAACAATACAGTGGCATAACGACCCAAACCAACCACCTGTTTCATATGCAAATTGGCGTGACCATTAACTAGAGTTACAACGGCCTTGTGTACTACTCACAGAGGATTGGGGAATAGTTGCAATCACAATAAGATGGTGACAGATGTGCTCTTAGCCCCCCCCCCTCCTCACATAGATGGAATGGGGGGGGGCTAAGAGTACATCTGCCAGCATCCTCTGATGGATGACAGATTCCACTTTCTGTGATACAGAAACATAACTCAGTAATGGTGCCACCACAGCAGAAGGCTAAAGGAGTGCTTTCGCAGCAGCGAGTGAGTGTTTTTATTCATGTCAGCTTTACAATGTGAACTGTATTCTGAGTTTTGGCTTTATTCACGCACAGCGTTGTTGGGACAGTTACACAGTGGACACTTCTGTGAATTCTTCATGCATTCTGAATGGTTTTGATATCTGAACTTCTTTTTTTTTTCCCCCCCCGCCAAACACCAACATTTAAGATCCACCGTCAGCGGTGCATCTTGTTATAATTAAAACGTGAAGCCTGGTTGCCATCAGCAAATATCTCCAAAAACAGAACTCAACTATGTGAATAAATACATTCATCTTTTTCTACAGTTGGCATCGATCTATGCCAAACAGTTAAAGCATGTTGAAATCTGTGAAAGTATTTACACGAGTTGATCGAATGTCGGCACCGTTATGTACGGGAGGGGCTGCAGAGAGGAGTCCAGAACCCTTTAATGGGATTCTCATACGTCATCAATTATACATGCAAATAAACTCAACTACAGTTTGTAACTACCAGCATGGCGTTGGTGTTTGTGAAGGCGGCTGCACCGGAGGCAAGGAACAATTCAGAAACACAACAGGCGTCCGTGTCAGGTTACTAAAGGCAGGAGGGAAGGCGTCATCGTTTCTCTTAGGCACCGATTTGTCTTTTTACCCCCACCCTCCTTTTTTAAAAAACTTTTTCTGCTTGCATGAAAGTACATCAAGTATTTCACAAGTTCTCCTACCGTTCAAAGCCTTTAAGTTCTGCTATCTGGCGATTTAAAAACCCTACACGAGGCCTCCAGCTCCATGTAACAGCCATGGAAAACACAAATCGGTTTGGCAAACCACAACTAGACTGACACAAAGAACAAAACAACCAACAACAATGGCATCATGGTATTGATCCCCAAGGTAGTGTTTAGTGTTAACTACAGCCATTAGGACCTCAGAAGGCAGACTACGGACCATCGTACTGTTGGCAGCTTTAATTGGATTTGTGATGGTGTAACTCTGCCGGTAAACTGGCGGCTTCACGTTGACAGGTGGGGGTGTGTTGGAGCCCCCTCTTAACCCAGGGAGTGCTGCTTCTTCAGGCTGTCGGCACGCCTCACTCTTTCCTCTGGGGTTTTTCTGTACCAGCTCCTGATAGGGAACCCCCAAAAAGTTTGAAGGCGTCCAGTAAAACTACTTCGGACGATGTTCATTACTTCATAATCAATGTAAAATAAGCTCAGGCACATACGTCATGTATGGAGGAGCCGTGGCTATACTCACCCTTGGCGACTTAGCTGGCCCGGGACGGGGGCATTTTGGCCTTGGCTCGGTTTCAGGATCCTGAGAGAGGGTTAGGGGGGGAGATTAGCTTTTGGTCGAATCGGAGCAGGAAAAAGGAGCTCGCTGATATTTCCTAAACAGCAGGGTTACTAAAAAGCCCAGCCGGGTTCAGTACCTATTAGCAGTTGGGCTTTTTGGCTTCTGCTGCATCTTCCTAACCTGGGCCGGGGATTGCCCAACCCTGAAGATACAGCAAGAACACAAAATAAGAGGACCATACCATAAGAACTATAAGCTCTAAAGAATGTAAATCCACTAAATCCAGCGGCAGTAAATCAGTAAATCCACATTTATAGGAGCTCTCACCCTGCTCATCTCACCTCCTTTTTCTGTCCAGTGACCTCCGTGTTGCAGAGGACAGCGCCACTCTCTCCCTGGGGCCCTTGGCTTTCTCCTGCGGGTTTGACGCCGTGAGAGAACAAGTGTATTTTTAAACTTCACGGCAGAATGTGGTTCACTTCCAAGTGATGCTGAGAGTACACGGGTGAAGCGGTAAAGCAGTAGGTTGTGATTTTGCGAAGTAAACAAGAGACGCGGGGTTTACCAACTCCCGCAGTTTCCTCTCTGCGCAGAGCTCCCTGTCCTGCTGCAGCAGTGCTAACCGCTCCTCCAGGGGCATCACAAAGAAGATGTCATGGACGTCATATAGGGCCGCTCGTAACTGACCACACACACACACACACACACACACACACACAGACATATAGATGGATAGTTTTCTTCTTTGTGTGAATTTTTATTTGTGTGTGTGTGTGTGAGTGTGTGTGTGTGTGTACCTGGGCTCTGACTCTCTCGAGAGAGTCAGAGCCCAGGTACACACACACACACACACACACACACACACACACACACACACACACACACACACACAGACATATAGATGGATAGTTTTCTTCTTTGTGTGAATTTTTATTTGTGTGTGTGTGTTTGTGTGTGTGTGTTTGTGTACCTGGGCTCTGACTCTCTCCTGTAGGGAGAGGTCTTGTGCTGAGATGGCGCCTTTCTTCTGTGGACTGTGAGTCCTGAATGAGTGGATGAACTCCTGTGTGTCCTGAGCACGCAAAACACATGGACACGGGGGGTGCTAATCAGCAGCTTGAGACGTCACTAAAATAACTCTAAATACCTGGGAAGCGCCGCTCCGAAGTGGTGGCGCGTAACGGTGCACGTTGAGAGCAGGCTCGCCTGTTTCGCACTCACCGACACGGTCTGACGTAGGTGTTTGACCTTCTCCGTTTTCAGCAGTCTGCGGGTGAGGAAACCGCGGGTGACGGCGCCGAGTCGACAGAGTGCCCTTTGCTGCTCTGCGGTTAGAATCTGGAGCAAAAGCAGCGGGCACACCGCAAAGGCATGCGAATATAGTTCAGACGGATGTGTCCCAGGGACGCCGATGGAGACAGGGAGATTTTGGGCTGGTGCGTATATGACGGACGGTGCGTACCCACCTGACTGAGTCTTGCCCGGGGCTTGGTCCCCCAGCTGGGTCCCCACAGATAGACAGGGGGCTGGACAGAAGGAGAGGACACACAGGAACTGAGAGGAGAGGGGAAACCTGGGGAGGGTAATAAAGAGACGCAGCACTTCGATGGCGACTCACTGTTCTGTGCGGACAGCGATTTCTGTTCGACCGGAACATTTTCATCAGCACCAAGACCCTCATGCTTACTGACCTTTGGTCGCCGCTATTTCATTTACACAAACGGAAATAATTACCTGTAATGAAACTACCTATACTGTGTCCCGGTGACCGTTCGCTTGGGGTGTGGGCAGGGCTGAGTCGAGGGCAGGAGGGGCTTACAACAGCATAGCTGTCACTCACAGACCTTTGCTCCTGCCCCCCAGTATCCTCGCTCGTGTTTCTGTCACACCTGGGCTCCTTCGGTCTCCTCTCTTTGTCTTCCAGCTCCTAAGCACACACACACACACACACACACACACACACACACACACACACACACAGAGAAAAGAACAACATCCTAGTGTCTCTCACACTCTGGAAAAGAACAGAACAAAATGAGATCAAGGCTATTTTCAAAGGGGGTAGGGTGTCAGTGGCCCAGGAGGTAGAGCAGGTCATCCGGTATTTGGATGGTTGCTGGTTCGATCCTCAGTTCCTTGCAAAAATGTCGAGGTGTCCCTGAGCAAAACGCCTAAACCGTAACTGCTCCCGATGAGTTGACACCACCATCGGTGTATGAGTGTCTGTGTGGGTGGGTAAATACGTGAGGCGTTAAATGTAAGGCACTCTGGAACAATATGCGTTTTTCAAATCCCCCCCTTTTCCTCCAGATATTTTCAACAGATTTGGCGCATGCAGACCTGTAGGAGGCGCTGCTGCTCTTTCTCCTGCTCAGCCAGGAGGAGAGACATCTGCAAGGCATGCTCCTCCTCCAGACGCCTCTGCATTTCCTCAAGAGCCTGCACTCTCCGCTCAGTGTCCTCTGAGGAAGTCCTACCTCTCTTCCTGTCCAGCTGCTCAGTGCCATTTTTGTTTTGCGCCATTCTGCGCTTGTTTGGCCCCTGAGGACCATTTGGCTCCATCCTGAGGTTCACCTGGGAGAGGTCATGGGTCACATGGGGCCTTAGCACAGACGGTGAGGGATTCTCTACATCATACGACTGGTTCAAGGGGGCCACAGGGGACCGACGGTTAGGGGCCAAGCGAGTAACCCCCGCCATAAAGCGAGGAACCCTCTCCTGGCTGCGGTCTATGTAATCAACTCCAGAAGGGGAGTGGGCGGGATGCAGCTGACTGTCAAGGGTGTGACAGCGCCGGCGCAGCTCCGCCTTCGTAATTCTGCAGACACTTGCTTCAATGTTAGTTAATCAGACCTTCTTCTTTTTTTTTGCTTACCAGAGGCGAAAGAACAGTCCTTCCATGAAAGCGGATGACAGAGAGAGCTTTCAAGGGCCAGTAGGGCTCAGATGCCGGCTCGTTGAATCTCCCCTCTTCCTTCAGTACGGCCAGAGTCCTCAGACAGAACTCCTCATAGGTTTCCATCTCCGGGTGCCCACCACCCCCCCCCCCACACACTAATGAATAAACACACAGCGCGGTGCCTCGTCACAAAACTGTAAAGTTCAATGGGAAAAAAATGGAATTAAGATAAAAATGTGCAAGATGAGTGAGCGTGGGTTTCGGCGTCAACACACTGGAAGCAGAAAGGGGGGGAAGGGGCAACAAACCTTTGTGGTGTGGTGATGGAGTTTTCGGACTTTGCAGTCAACTATGGCTTCAAACACGTCACAAGCAGCCCAAAATTTCCCCCGAAGCAATGGAGGGGAGCAGAGCGTCACATCCAAACTTTGCAACACATGCTGACAAAGGCTACTGACCCATACCTTGCCCTCCTCCCATACAGGGCAACACACTTGGCCAACGGCTACAGCCCAGCCCAACTTCTAACGGGCCAGAGGCTGCTCACACCAGTACTTTAACACCCCTGTCTCCTGAAGCCGGAATTCCCAGACCAAGCTGTGGTCGCCGGAAAAGACAGCGAGAGGAAGTGGAAGGACACTGCAGCTTTTAACATGAGACAGCGAGCCAGGAATCTCAGCCAGCTCACACCGGGACAAGAGGTGTGGGTCACAGACACTAAGACTTCACGCGTTGTGGTATCCTCCCACTCCCATCCTTGCTCTTGTGTTGTGGAGGGGCCACATGGCACCATCAGGCAGAACAGACGCCATCCAATCCCTGTGTAAGTGTCAGACAGCAGCACTGAAGCGCCCAGTGTACTCGACCCATCACTCGAGGATGTACCCGAGGCAACAAAAACTGTTCAACATCCAGCCGAGACATCATCTACCCTCTCACCGGCTGTTATCAGAACCGGGTCAGGCAGGGTTGTTACTAAGCCTCAAAGACTGGACTTGTGAAAAGTTCATTGAAATAAAGAAAGATTCCATATGGATGATATTGTAAAGATATCAGCGATTATACATGGAAAAGTTGTTGTACATGGAAAAAAAAGACATATACGATGTTATATTCATAAAGTTACCTGAAAGAGACTGTTCATGCATTAATGTTAACAGGGCAAGTTTCCTAAGGAGACGATTTGGGCGATTTAAACTAGCCAGTTTTTCTTTGAAAGAAGGGGGACGTGTATCGCAATACATGTAGTTGTGGATTGTGAAAGTACGCCAGTAGATGGCAGTGGAGGCTCAGTTACAGAGCCATGGTCAACAGACGTACTGGAGAAGAAGAGTACCTTTCTACAGGCGACTGAAGAAGCGCTTCACCACAGTTGTACGCCATCTTAAAAACAAAAGAAGAAGCAGCCGTTAATGAGATGCCTACCCCGTGGTGACTCTGGGTTAATATAAAACACGGCACAGACTCCCACCTGCCCCCCTGCCCCCCTGCCCCCCCCCCGATACACGTGGAGTCGCCTGCCGGCTCTTTTCACCTGACAGTGAGGAGTTTCACCAGGGGGGCGTGGCGTGTGGGAGCATCACGCTACCCCCCCCCCATTTCCCCCTCCCCCCGAACAGGCGCCCCGACCGACCAGAGGAGGCGCTAGTGCAGCGACCAAGACACAAACCGACGTCCGGCTTCCCATCCGCCGACACGGCCTAGATTTATTCAACAATTTAGCCCCTAGTTCAGAAACAAATAGAACGAATGTCATTTTTAAGATATTTAACAGTTCACGCAGTTCTGTCTCCTAACACAAGTACATCCTAACCCTTACACTGATCAGCCAGAACATCGAATCCACGCGCCTAACATTGTGTAGGTCCCCCTCTAGCTGCCAAAACAGCTTTGACCCATCGAGGCATGGACTCCACAAGACCTCTGAAGGTGTCCCCTGATATCTGGCACCAAGACGTTAGCAGCAGATCCTTTAAGTCCTGTAAGTTGAGAGGTGGGGCCTCCATGGATCGGACTTGTTTTTTCAACACATCCCACAGATGCTCAATCGGATTGAGATCTGGGGAATTTGGAGGCCAAGGCAACACCTTGAACTCTTCGTCATGTTCCTCAAACCACTCCTGAACAATTTTTGCAGTGTGGCAGGGTGCATTATCCTGCTGAAAGAGGCCACTGCCATCAGGCAATATCGTTGCCATGAAGGGGTGTACCTGGTCTGTAACAATGTTTAGATAGGTGGTATGTGTCAAAGTAACATCCACATGGATGCCAGGACCCAGGGTTTCCCAGCAGAACATGACCCAGAGCATCACACTGCCTCCACCAGCTTGTCTTCTTCCCGTAGTGCATCCTGGTACCATCTCTTCCCCAGGCAAGTGAAGCACATGCACCCAGCTGTCCACATGATGTAAAAGAAAACGTGATTCATCAGACCAGGCCATCTTCTTCCACTGCTCCATGGTCCAGTTCTGATGCTCACGTGCCCATTGTGGGTGTTTTCGGTGGTGGACAGGGGTCATCATCAGGAATCAGGAACACCTTATTTGTCCTTTCACTTCGTGCACTTGCGTACATGAAATGAAACGAAATGCCGTTTCCCCCAGCCCACAGACAGCAGTACAACACTAAGACAAAAACACATCCAAAAACTACAAGAACACACATACCCAAACTAACACATATATCAAAACTAAACAAAAAAAATCACTGTCCAAAGGAAGGAACGCCAGCCGGGATGACTGTCGGAACCGCCGGTTTGCATGGGTTAACAAATTGAGAGAAATCTACCTCATCAGGTCAGTCAAGCATACAATGCAGCCTACCTATATGACAGTCAGAATGACAGTATATGTATATTTATTTGGGTTGTGACACCTTTTCACGCACATTAACAGGAAGTATTTAAAGTATTAAGTATTTAAATTGAAACCAATCTAGACTGCCAAATACTGGATTTGGCTGTCTAGATTTCAGTCTTTCCAACTCATAGAGCTGTTGTGTATCTTCAGGAGACTTGGCTTGTGCTGCAGAAGCCATTTGGTGTATGCTTATGGTAATTTTTTGCCATTTTTGAAGCTTAATGAACTGGCCACCATTCACTGCAACTGATGGGAAGAAAGTGGTTCTGTTCACGTGCGTTCCTGTTGATGAAGCAGTGGAGGTAGTCCGTATGAAATTATAGGACAACCCCACCCTTAGCAATAGGACCACCCTTAACACTGGCCAAGAGTGTCTGCCCTTGAAGCTGTGTCTTTAGTCCATGTACTTCACATACAGGAGGCAGTATTACAGGAAGAAGCGTGGGTGTGCTATGGGTTCCCCACTTTCACATACAGTGGCCAACATGTATATGGAGGAAGTGGAAAAGAGGGCTCTGATGTCCTATCCAGGGACACAACCTAGCCATTGGTTCAGATTTGTGGACGACGGCTAGGTTAAAATTGAATCTCAGGATGTACCACATTTCACCAAACACATTAACTCCTTGGACAGCCATATTAAGTTCACCAGGGAGGATGTGAAAAATGGCAAGTTAGCCTTCTTAGACTGTGAAATTGCAATTGGTGATGGGGACATTTGATTGTTGATGTTTACCATAAACCAACACATAGTGATCAGTACTTAAGGTCTAACTCTCATCAGCCACTGGAGCACAGACTATAATTCATCAGGACGCCGTCTCACCGAGATGACCACATCCCTGCCGACACAGCGGCTGGGAAAGGGGAGAAATCCCACATTAAACAGGTCCTGGGTAACTGCGGTTATCCTAACTGGACGTTTGGCAAAGCCAGGAAGCTGTCCAAGCAGTGCACCAGCCGATCGAAGAGAGAAGGACAACAGCTGTCTAAGCGTAAACCAGTGGTGATTCTGTATGTGGTGGGAGTGTCGTAACAGTTGAGATGAATAGTTTCCAAACACTGCTTCTCAGTTGCTTTCAAACCCCAAAACACGCTGCGCCAGAAGTTGGTCCACCCCAAGGATTGGGTCCCCCAGCACAAACAAAGCAATATAGTGTATGCTGTTAAGTGCCGGGAGGATTGCTGTGACTTGTACATCTGGGAAACCAAACAGACTCTAGCGAAGAGGATGGCACAACATATAAGAGCTACCTCATCAGGCCAGGACTCTGCCGTCTACACCCATCTACAGGCCAGTGGCCACTCTTTCAAGGATGAGGATGTGCACATCCTTGATAGGGAGGAACACTGGTTTGAATGGGGAGTCAAAGAGGCCATCTATGTGAAAAGGGAACGACTATCCCTGAACCGGGAGGGGGGTGGGCTAAGAGTATATCTGTTGCCATCTTTCAATCAAGGTCAATGCCAAATCTTTTGATGTGGGCCTGGATATCTTTATATCACTTCTTTTGTCCTCCTGGGGCACGGCGTCCTGTCATGAGCTGAAAGTAAAGGACTTGTTTCGGGAGGCGAGAGTCAGACATGCGGAGGACATTGCCAGTCCATCTCAGCTGATGTTATGCGATGGTTGCAGTTATAGTATGCATGTTGGCCTCCTTGTGGATGCTGAAGTTGGTGTGCTTATCCTTCCAGATGATCTCAAGGATCTTCCTGAGACATCACTGTTAGTATGCCTCAAGTGTATTAAGGCGCCTGCTATATGTGGTCCATGTTTCTGACCCATACAGTAGGGTGGGCAGCACTACCGCTTTGTACACCAGAGTTTTTGTTCTGGCCTGAAGGTTGCAGTTTTCAAAAAAAATCTGTTAATATTCATAAGATTCCCATAAGTCCTGTATTGTGGGGATGCAGGAATGAGGAGACGGAGAGATCGAGTCGAGTCAATTCCGTTTACTTGCCACACAAAATGACACTGATACAGCACAAACTCTCGTGGCAACCAACTAACTGCTAGGCTGCTGCAAACCTGGCTCCACCCCGGAAACTCTAAGCAGTGCCTAGTCAGCACTCTGAACATCTGCCTTAAAGGAGCAGCAGCCCCTGGTGAATCTACGCTCAATTGTGTATCACCACAGTATATGATTTTGACTCCCTATTGACGCAGAACCCAAGCTAGTCTCTATTGATGCAGGCCCCAAGCTAGTCTCTATTGATGCAGGCCCCAAGCTAGTCTCTGTTGATGCAGGCCCCAAGCTAGTTTCTGTTGATGCAGGGCCCAAGCTAGTCTCTACTGATGCAGGGCCCAAGCTAGTCTCTGTTGATGCAGGGCCCAAGCTAGTCTCTACTGATGCAGGGCCCAAGCTAGTCTCTACTGATGCAGGCCCCAAGCTAGTCTCTGTTGATGCAGAGCCCAAGCTAGTATCTACTGATGCAGGGCCCCAAGCTAGTCTCTGTTGATGCAGGGCACAAGCTAGTCTCTACTGATGCAGGGCCCCAAGCTACAAAGTCTCTATTGATGCTTTTGAGAGTATTTGCATTACTTTTACATTTAGCAATGTTTAGTATTGTTTGTGTAGCCTGTCTGACGGGGGGGGGGGGGGGCAATAGACGTGTGTGCCCTGCGGCCCCCTGGTGGGTTAATCCGGCTATGGTTGTGGTTGTTTGTTACTGTGGATTTACAATTGTATGCTGTTCTGTGCCTATGGTATTTTGTTTATTTGTGCATTTATATTGACTTGTTATTATTTTGATGTTTTTATCTATTTGGGCTTTTTGTATATTATTATTCTTTGTCTTTATTTCGATTTTTTCTTCCTTTTTTGCATTTTTTCATTTATTAATGGGTTGTTTTTTCCCCTCATTTTGTTTTTCTCTCATTCCCGTTGACTTACTCCTGCGTGCTTGGTGGTCTACAGTTTAGTTTCGTATTATCTCAATTAATAATTGATCACCAAAAAAAGAAACTATTCTAATCTCTATTGCAATAGCCTTCCACGAGTGAAGATTGCCCTTCCGGTGATGCTAGTCCACACCTGATCCCCCATGAGGTGTTTTCCTCCAAACATATACCCCACTGGAGTTAGCATTGTGGGATTTACCGTACCAAAAGGTCCCGTAATGTGAGACCGCACAGTTGTTTTGCCAAATATCTTGGTCATTATCAAAGGTGGAAGATTTCTGTCCATTATGATGGACCAGAGAGTCCCCCTGCGCCCCCATTCTTGAATCCAGCAACGTGCAGCTTGAAGCCGTCAGCGTCGGGGCCCACGAGTCCTCCCTGCATGTACACTACCGTTCAAAAGTTTGGGATCACCCAAACAATTTTGTGTTTTCCATGAAAAGTCACACTTATTCACCACCATATGTTGTGAAATGAATAGAAAATAGAGTCAAGACATTGACAAGGTTAGAAATAATGATTTGTATTTGAAATAAGATTTTTTTTACATCAAACTTTGCTTTCGTCAAAGAATCCTCCATTTGCAGCAATTACAGCATTGCAGACCTTTGGCATTCTAGCTGTTAATTTGTTGAGGTAATCTGGAGAAATTGCACCCCACGCTTCCAGAAGCAGCTCCCACAAGTTGGATTGGTTGGATGGGCACTTCTTTGAGCAGATTGAGTTTCTGGAGCATCACATTTGTGGGGTCAATTAAACGCTCAAAATGGCCAGAAAAAGAGAACTTTCATCTGAAACTCGACAGTCTATTCTTGTTCTTAGAAATGAAGGCTATTCCATGCGAGAAATTGCTAAGAAATTGAAGATTTCCTACACCGGTGTGTACTACTCCCTTCAGAGGACAGCACAAACAGGCTCTAACCAGAGTAGAAAAAGAAGTGGGAGGCCGCGTTGCACAACTGAGCAAGAAGATAAGTACATTAGAGTCTCTAGTTTGAGAAACAGACGCCTCACAGGTCCCCAACTGGCATCTTCATTAAATAGTACCTGTTAGAGCCTGTTTGTGCTGTCCTCTGAAGGGAGTAGTACACACCGGTGTAGGAAATCTTCAATTTCTTAGCAATTTCTCGCATGGAATAGCCTTCATTTCTAAGAACAAGAATAGACTGTCGAGTTTCAGATGAAAGTTCTCTTTTTCTGGCCATTTTGAGCGTTTAATTGACCCCACAAATGTGATGCTCCAGAAACTCAATCTGCTCAAAGAAGTGCCCATCCAACCAATCCAACTTGTGGGAGCTGCTTCTGGAAGCGTGGGGTGCAATTTCTCCAGATTACCTCAACAAATTAACAGCTAGAATGCCAAAGGTCTGCAATGCTGTAATTGCTGCAAATGGAGGATTCTTTGACGAAAGCAAAGTTTGATGTAAAAAAAATCTTATTTCAAATACAAATCATTATTTCTAACCTTGTCAATGTCTTGACTCTATTTTCTATTCATTTCACAACATATGGTGGTGAATAAGTGTGACTTTTCATGGAAAACACGAAATTGTTTGGGTGATCCCAAACTTTTGAACGGTAGTGTACATGCATCTATGTCTACGCATTACAACCGGGTTTTTGCCCTTGACCCTGTATTGCATATTAACTGGACATTGTGTTCGTCGTTTGTAGTGTGTGACAGCTGTATTTGTCTGTTTGTGTTTGTTGTTGTAACGATGTTTATGCTGCTCTCTTGGCCAGGTCACTCTTGAAAAAGAGATTTTAATCTCGATGAGACTTCCATCCATCCATTATCCAAACCGCTTATCCTGCTCTCAGGGTGGCGGGGATGCTGGTGCCTATCCCAGCAGTCACTGAGCGGCAGGCGGGGAGACACCCTGGACAGACCACCAGGCCAGCACACAGGGCCCACACATTCATACCTAGGGACCATTTAGTATGGCCGAGTCACCTGACCTACATGTCTTTGGAGTGTGGAACAGATAAATAGGGAAACAAATAAAATGGGCTCAAACAACCAATTCACAATTCTCTGACCTACTCAGGATGTCACTGAAGCACCGAAGAGGATGGTGACATGGCCGGTGATGATGTTTGAACCCGAGAAAAGAGAGTGATGTGTGTTGATAAAAAGAGGAAATAGGTTGCGCAAGTGATCGATGAGATTGGTAGAGTGCTCACTCCACAAAAAGTCCAAGTGTGTTTATATACGTCGATAAAATATAACTACACGTTAATTGCCTTTGAGTGTTTACGTTCATCACATAACCTTTCCTGAACTTCTGTCTAGGTAAATCCATCCATCCATCATACCAACCGCTTATCCTGCTCTCAGGGTCGTGGGGATGCTGGAGCCTATCCCAGCAGTCATTGGGCGGCAGGCGGGGAGACCCCCTGGACAGGCCGCCAGGCCATCACTGGACCACACCTGACCTATATGTCTTTGGACTGTGGGAGAAAACCGGAGCCCCCGGAGGAAACCCACACAGACACGGGGAGAACATGCAAACTCCACACAGAGGACGACCTGGAACAACCCCCAAATCTGGACTACCCCGGGGCTCAAACGCAGGACCTTCTTGCTGTGAGGTGACCGTGCTAACCACCGTGCCGCCCCTCAATGAGACTTTTACCTGGTTAAATAAAGTATATATATGTCCACCCTCAGCTCGTACTTTCTGCTCCTTTTCAGAAGATGCAACATCTCCAGCCCCAGCCAGTAATCTCCTGGTGCATTTTCCAAAGCCAGATTCTTACAGTTCCCAGGGTCTGTAGAAGTTCAGTGTGTCATCCATTCTCCTCTGGATGACTGTCCAAATTCTTCCAGGAGTACTCATGTTACAGTGGATCTCAGCAGGGGTCTGGTAGAGGGCTAGATAGTGTACACACCGCTCTGTGTGGAGACGTTTCTGTAGATTTCATCACAGTCAAAAACCAGCGAGACATCGCACCGGGGAGCAGACTGGAGCGTTACAGCAAGCAGCAGGGTTGCCAAAGCACGCCGTTTCATCTCAGATTGTGGTGTTTTGGACCGAAGAAGAGTTTACTGCTCAGCATCTTTCAGCTCCAGTGCTGGATGAGCTCCAGAATTACAGAATTTTTGACACTTGACAACGGAAGCAGATTTTTATTTGTTTTTTTTAATTTCAGCTAAGAGTATGCAGCTGCCTGGCCAGTTTGGATGTTGTGAGGTATCTTTAACCTTAAACATAATCACCATAATCCATCCATCCATCCATCCATCATCCAAACCACTTATCCTGCTCTCAGGGTCGCGGGGATGCTAGAGCCTATCCCAGCAGTCGTTGGACGGCAGGTGGGGAGACACCCTGGACAGGCTGCCAGGCCATCACAGGGCCCACACACACACACACACACACACACACAGACACACACACACGACCCGGGACGACCCTCAAGGTTGGACAACCCCTGGGGCTCGAACCCAGCCTCATGTGCTTCATGTGGTGAAGCAGCATTCAGTTATCATGCTGCATATAGTTGGTATAAACTTCCATAATAAACTCCCATAATCACCATAATACAATTCCTAAATCTAAATTAAAGGGTGTTTCATTTTGCACAGTTGCATGAGTGTCGTTTAAAATCTGTATTGGGTTTGCTATGGAAATGACTGGGCCTGTCTATATACACGACTGGTGTATAACCGGGACCTGTGCAAAATGTCTACCAGCCATAAACTGGACGCAGGCTTCCCCTGTGCAAGATATGTCTTGTGAAACTAACAGTTTACCAACACCAAACCAGCTATGGTGGACTGGTTGGTCTGCTGACCTTACCAATCTGCAAATACAAATTCTCCAGGTGATGTGACCCGAGATAAGAAGCTGCGGAGGGCCTTTCTCGTCTCACCGGGTGGACACTCTCCCACGTCTCCCTCTTCTTGGAAACACCAGCCATACACTCGCGGCGGGCATCCCTCATGTCTTACAGCCGGTTTATATCCCGTATCCGAAGGATCTTGGTCTTTGTCTCACAGCTGTAAAGATGCAGAGATAATGACTTTTTGAAGTGCTCTTCCTGAGTGACATTACTCTGGCTGCAATAACCAAATCTCCGCACACGGTTGCACTATAACACACTTCCCTTTCTAGTGCTAGCAAAGCACAGTTGGAATAGCAAGGGTATGATATAACCGGACGTGGGAATACGAACACAAAAACAAACAAACGAAAAAGGTTAGAAACTACTGCATCAGATAGGAGAAGCTGCCCTGACAGTTTGCTCACGAGCTGAACTATTGTTATACATCCTTACCCGCATGCTCTTGTCATCTCATCTCAATTACTTTTTCTCCCCTCATATTTTGACATTAATGCAAACCCACACAGAAGCAGTAACCACACCACCAACACTCTCTCTCTCTCTCTCTCTCTCTCTCTCTCTCTCTCTCTCTCTCTCTCTCTCTCTCTCTCTCTCTCTCTCTCTCTCTCTCTCTCTCTCTCTCTCGCTCTCTCTCACACACACTGTGTGCTATTCAAACCAATGTCTTACTCTGTCTCCCAAGCGAACAACATGTACTTTGCTTCTATGGTGTGTTACTACTACCTCACTGAGCATGCTCAGTGCGGCAAACTGGATCAGATTGAGGGCTCGCTGGTGGCCTTCCTGCCTGCCCTGGCCTTGGCCAAACACAAGACCCGGAGGAACCTCTGGAGATGTTTGTCCCAGATAGCAAAATTGCTGTGGCGCGGGCCCGTCCCTCACGCGACGCTTTCATCCGGCCCACATACCACGTGGAATGACGGCACTTGGGCAGGCCGCTCCTGTTTGCCAGATCTGGGTCAGAACCAAGCCATAGCAATGCTTCATATGCCACATAGTATTTGCCAAAGGTGGCGCATATTTGTTTTGTGATATATGGGCCACATTCACCATTTACCACACGGGCCACTTCAGGGTCACATCCAGATCACATGTTGCTGAGAGCGCCGCATCTTTGCCAAAAAAGGCCACGTTTGATTTGGCATATTTGGACCATATTTGCTATTATACATGTGGGCCACTTCAAATTTATTAAAAATAAAAAACTGAAATATTGCATGTACATACAGTGCTGCTTGAAAGTTTGTGAACCCTCCAGACATGGTCACTGTTTTTGTAAAAAACATTAAAATAAGCTTATTACACATACATCCAAATCCCAATTTGTAAAGCACACCTTCCAAATAATTGACACACACACAAAAAGAGATATATTTTCATTATTTAATTCAACAAAGGTGGTTTATTTCACAAAAACTGAAAATTTAACATGTGCAAAAGTATGTGAACCCTTGTATTAGTAGCTTGTGGCTCCTCCTTTTGCAGCCATTACTTCAACCAAACGTCTTCTGTAACCACTAACCAGTCTCTCGCATCTACTTATGGGGATTTTTGCCCACTCCTCCTTGCAGAACTCAGCCAGTTGAGAGGGGTTGGAGGGAGATCTGGTACGTACCAACTTCTTCAGATCTCGCCACAACATTTCAATTGGATTAAGATCCAGACTTTGACTGGGCCTATCCAGAGTACGAATCCTCTTTCTCTGAAGCCATTCCTTTGTAGTTTTTCTGGAATGCTTTGGGTCATTGTCTTGTTGCATAATCCATTTTCGTCCCAGCTTCAACTCCCTGACTGATGGCAGGAGATTCTGGTCAAGAATTTGTTGATATGCCGGAGAATTCATGGTTCCTTGGATAATATGGAGTCGTCCAGGTCCAGAAGCAGAAAAGCAGCCCCAGACCTTCACATTTCCACCACCATGCTTCACTGTTGGGAGGAGGTTCTTTTCTTCATATGCAGTGTTGGCTTTTCTCCAAACATGTTGGTTTTGATTGTGACCAAATAATTCTATTTTGTACTCGTCTGTCCAGAGAATGGACTTCCAGAAGGCCTCTGGTTTGTCCAAGTGCTCTCTGGCAAAGTTGAAATGGGCAGCTTTGTTCTTTTTTGAGAGCAGAGGCTTCCTTCTAGCAACCCTGAATGTCATGGCTATTCAGTTTCTGTCTGATTGTAGACGCATGCACATTTGTCCCAGATGCTATCAGAGAGGTCTGCAACTCTCTAGAGGTGATGTGTGGGTTGGCCTTTACCTGATTTATTATTTTTCTGGTGCTTCTGGGTGATAGTTTTGATGGGCGTCCACTTCTAGGCAGAGTTGCTGTCATGTTGAAGGCCCTCCATTTGTAAATTATTTGTCTTACAGTGGATGGATGGAGCTGGAATCTTTTGGAGATGGTCTTATAGCCCTCCCCAGACTGATGGGCTATCACTACCCTCTTCTTCATGTCCTCGCATATCTCCTTTGCTCTCGGCATTGTTGATTTGTATGGGACCACAGTGGTTTGGTTGGTTTCCTCTCTCTTTTAATTAGTGCAGGCCAAACCCTTTCCCAAGGATGTCTCATTTCATTGGTCTGCTTAAATGATTAATTAAGCACCCAAATGTGTTTCACCACAGTCTGTTACCTGCTTGACTTAACCAATGCAGCTGGGGGTTCACTTACTTTTGCACATACACCAATTCCATGTTTCATGTAGTTTTTGGGCTACTTAAAGAAGTCCCACTAAGCAAGTACATGCAACTGATAAACATATATCTGACATTTCATATGTACATAAAAACTGGTGATGATAGAATAAGAAAATCATGGTAAAACAATAGAAACATCTAAACTGCTCAAGGGGTTCACATACTTTCAAGCAGCACTGTAAGTATTCACACCCTTCGCTATGACACTCAGAATTGAGCTCAGGTTCATCCTGTTTCCACTGATCATCCTTGAGATGTTTCTACATCTTGAATGGAGTCTACTTCAAGTAAATTCAATGGATTGGACATGATTTGGAAAGGCACACACCTGTCTATATAAGGTCCCACTGTTGACAGTGCATGTCAGAGCAGAAACCAAGCCATGAAGCCAAAGGAATTGTCTGTGGACCTCCGAGACAGGATTGTATCGAGGCACAGATCTGGGGAAGGGTACAAAAAAATTTCTACAGCTCTGAAGGTCCCGAAGAGCACAGTGGTCTAAATCATTCGTAAATGGAAGACGTTTGGATCCACCAGGACTCTTCCTAGAGCTGGCCGCCCAGCCAAACTGAGCAATCGGGGGAGAAGGGCCTTGGTCAGGGAGGTGACCAAGAACCCGATGGTCACTCTGACAGAGCTCCAGCGTTCCTCTGTGGAGATGGGAGAACCTTCCAGAAGGACAACCATCTCTGCAGCACTCCACCAATCAGGCCTTTATGGTAGAGTGGCCAGACAGAAGCCTCTGCTCAGTAAAAGGCACATGACAGCCCGCTTGGAGTTTGCCAGAAAGCACCTAAAGGACTCTCAGACCATGAGAAACAAGATTCTCTGGTCTGATGAAACCAAGATTGAACTCTTTGGCCTGAATGTCAAACGTCACGTCTGGAGGAAACCAGACACCTCTCATCACCTTGCTAATACCATCCCTACAGTGAAGCATGGTGGTGGCAGCATCATGCTGTGGGGATGCTCTTCAGCGGCAGGAACTAGGAGACTAGTCAAGATCGAGGGAAAGATGAATGGAGCAAAGTACAGAGAGATCCTCAATGAAAACCTGCTCCAGAGTGCTCAGGACCTCAGACTGGGGCGAAGGTTTACCTTTCAACACGACAACGACCCTAAGCACACAGCCAAGACAACGAAGGAGTGGCTTCGGGACAAGTCTGTGAATGTCCTTGAGTGGCCCAGCCAGAGCCCAGACTTGAACCCCATTGAACATCTCTGGAAAGACCTGAAAATAGCTGTGCAGCGACGCTCCCCATCTAACCTTACAGAGCTCGAGAGGATCTGCAGAGAAGAATGGGAGAAATACCCCAAATATAGGTGTGCCAAGCTTGTAGCTTCATACCCAAGAAGACTTGAGGCTGTAATCGCTGCCAAGGGTGCCTCAACCAAGTACTGAGTAAAGGGTGTGAATACGTATGTACATGCAATATTTCAGTTTTTTATTTTTAATAAATTTGCAAAAATTTCTACAAAACCTTTTTCGCTTTGTGATTATGGGGTATTGTGTGTAGATTGATGAGGAAAAAAAGGGATTTAATCCATTTTGGAATAAGGCTGTAACATAACAAAATGTGGGGAAAGTGAAGGGGTGTGAATACTTTCCGGATGCACTGTAGGTATTCCATCTTGCTCCTCTGGGTAACAGGATACTGCTCATGTAAAACTGGTGTTTTGTACGGAGTTGTGTGATCATAAGTTGTGTGTCATCATGGCAAAACCAGGACCAGAAAGTAAACGTGTGAGCCGCGTGTTTCCTCCAACCATTGTCCTAAATCAGCGGACTTCATTCCCCTACCGAGCTGAAGGGTGGTGTTGATCAGAATCGACCAGTTCAGTACACGGCTGCAGCAAATACACAGTTAGGACTTGCTTGTACTTTCTGGATCTGGTTTTGCCACCTCTCCCATCGATGACGAGCAGGGATGGTTTTCTGTTGCTCGTCAGTTTGTTACCTGTTACTAGTGTTCTTCTAAAGCCGGTGCCTTTACGAAAATAAAACACTTTTTATTAATATAACCTGGTGCCATACCATGCATTAAGGCTTATTATATGAAAAAAAATCAGATTCCAACTTTAACTGACTTATTTATCCTCTTAACATGCATAACTTTTTCTTTTTTTTTTACTTTAGATGGTGGGGTAACACAAGGGATGACCAGGTATTGAGGATGGCCTCCACCAAACTTGACCACCCTGACTAGATTCACCTTTGATAGGATGTCCATCCATCCATTATCCGAACCGCTTATCCTGCTGTCAGGGTCGCGGAGATGCTGGAGCCTATCCCAGCAGCCACTGGGCGGCAGGCGGGGAGACACCCTGGACAGGCCACCAGTCCATCACACACACACACACACACACACATACACTCACTGGCCACTTTATTAGGTACACCTTGCTAGTACCGGGTTGGACCCCCTTTTGCCTTCAGAACTGCCTTAATCCTTCGTGGCATAGATTCAACCAGGTACTGGAAACATTCCTCAGAGAGTTTGGTCCATATTGACATGATAGCATCACGCAGTTGCTGCAGATGTGTCGGCTGCACATCCATGATGCGAATCTCCCGGTCCACCACATCCCAAAGGTGCTCTATTGGATTGAGATCTGGTGACTGTGGAGGCCATTTGAGTACAGTGAACTCATTGTCATGTTCAAGAAACCAGTCTGAGATGATTCGAGCTTTATGACATGGCGCGTTATCCTGCTGGAAGTAGCCATCAGAAGATGGGAACACTGTGGTCATAAAGGGATGGACATGGTCAGCAACAATACTCAGGTAGGCTGTGGCGTTGACACGATGCTCAATTGGTACTAAGGGGCCCAAAGTGTGCCAAGAAAATATCCCCCACACCATTACACCACCACCACCAGCCTGAACCGTTGGTACAAGGCAGGATGGATCCATGCTTTCATGTTGTTGACGCCAAATTCTGACCCTACCATCCGAATGTCGCAGCAGAAATCGAGACTCATCAGACCAGGCAACGTTTTTCCAATCTTCTATTGTCCAATTTTGGTGAGCCTGTGCGAATTGTAGCCTCAGTTTCCTGTTCTTAGCTGACAGGAGTGGCACCCGGTGTGGTCTTCTGCTGCTGTAGCCCATCTGCCTCAAGGTTCGACGTGTTGTGCGTTCAGAGATGCTCTTCTGCATACCTCGGTTGTAATGAGTGGTTATTTGAGTTACTGTTGCCTTTCTATCAGCTCGAACCAGTCTGGCCATTCTCCTCTGACCTCTGGCATCAACTAGGCATTTTCGCCCACAGAACTGCCGCTCACTGGATATTTTCTCTTTTTCGGACCATTCTCTGTAAACCCTAGAGATGGTTGTGCGTGAAAATCCCAGTAGATCAGCAGTTTCTGAAATACTCAGACCAGCCTGTCTGGCACCAACAACCATGCCACGTTCAAAGTCACTTAAATCACCTTTCTTCCCCATTCTGATGCTCGGTTTGAACTGCAGCAGATCGTCTTGACAATGTCTACATGCCTAAATGCGTTGAGTTGCTGCCATATGATTGGCTGATTAGAAATTTGCGTTAACGAGCAGTTGGACAGGTGTGCCTAATAAAGTGGCCGGTGAGTGTATATATATATATAGGAAGATTACGTGTCGTTACCTGACACTACCGAAGAAGAGAGGTGATTTGTTTGAACCTGGGCTCATGGGAAGAGGTAGAGGGGCAGAAAGGTCTGCACAAACCAGAGTGTAGTGGGGGTGGCATCGTCGTGTTGAGAACAACTCATACGTTAAGATCCATAAATGTTCCACTGTGCACGTATGATATGCACTCGCTTTTTACTACGTGGTGTCAGCACATTATCAAATTCCTCCATGTCCTGATATGTAGGCTACATAACCATCCAGTTTGGCTGCAGGAGTCTGGTTGGTCTGCTGTTTATTGTTTGACTGACTATAACAATATGTTGCAGTTGTGCAGACGAGGCACATCAGTGGTTATTATCTATGCGTTATCTCCATATTGATATTCAACCTTCATATCTATCTTCTCATTCATATTCCTATTCACTCTGACCCTGTCCAGTAACGTGAAACTCTCGAGTTACCTGAGACAGCCTGGGCGCTTGGCTCGCTCAAACGCAGAGCTGTAGTTATACAATATCGCCACTGGGTGGCGCTCGTTCCTTAGTTTTGTTTAAGGCCTCAGCCCGAGCTGTGAGGACACCGAGACAGAGGTTGGATTACAGGTGGCCCGTCTGCAAGCACATATTTTAGACCTGCAGATTTACCGAGTTTCCAAAATAATTTAAAAACAAAATTGTCCTTGTTGTTTATTGTGAGCTTAATGAACTCCTGCTTATGGCTGATAACACATGAACAATTCAAATGTGTAAATAAATCACTTCAAACTGTGTCGAAAATGAATAAATAATAACGTCCGCGTGGATAGCGTCACATCTGTCGAGACACGTCGCTAATAGATGACGTATAGGCTTTTTGCTACAGGTGCACTGACAAGAACACATCGATTATTGATCACAGATCTCACATCACAGTGTTGTGTTACTACTGCTGCTGCTACTCCTACTCCTACTACTACTACTACTACTGCTACTACTGCTGCTACTACTGCTACTACTTACTACTACTGCTACTGCTACTGCTGATACTACTACTACTACTACTACTGCTACTACTACTACTACTACTGCTGCTACTGCTACTACTGCTGCTACTGCTGATACTGCTACTACTACTACTACTGCTGCTACTGCTACTACTGCTACTGCTACTGCTGCTACTACTACTACTACTGCTACTGCTACTACTACTGCTACTGCTGATACTACTACTACTACTGCTACTACTGCTACTACTGCTACTATTGCTGATACTACTACTACTGCTACTACTCCTACTGCTGCTACTGCTACTCCTGCTACTACTGCTGATACTACTACTACTACTACTACTACTGCTACTGCTACTACTACTACTACTGGTACTACTGCTGCTACCACTACTACTACTACTACTGCTACTACTACTACTACTGCTGATACTACTACTACTACTACTGCTGCTGCTGCTACTACTACTACTACTACTACTGCTACTACTACCACTACTCCTGCTACTGCTGCTACTACTACTACTGCTGCTGCTACTACTGCTACTACTGCTGCTGCTACTACTACTACTACTGCTGCTACTGCTACTACTGCTGCTGCTGATACTACCACTACTACTACCACTGTTACTACTACTACTGTTACTTATTACTGTTACTGCTGCTACTACTACTACTATTACTACTGCTGCTGCTGCTGCTGCTGCTGCTGCTGCTGATACTACCACTACTACTACTGCTACTACTATCACTACTAGTACTAGTACTACTACATCCTCCCACAACAAGGGCCTTACGTGAAAAAAAAACAAAAAACAAAACAGATCCCGCCATTAAGTGTCGTATTAGTCCTGTTAAGACGCGCAGCTGCTCATGGGTCATGGTAGGCTACTTGTGATCCATCAAATCCTTTACAATGACGGCCTACGAGGGGAGAAACCAGCCCATCTCTCCAGCGTTGTTTACCCTGTCCTCCTGAACACAGCATCCCAGACCACTCCGCCTGATTCACAGCGAGGGAGCCAGCCACTCGCCTGCCTAGTAACAGTATCCAATACCACTGTCCTCCGGTCTCTATGGTAACAGAGCGCGACCATCATCCTGCCCTCCCCTCTCGTGTTCTACCTCCCGTCGTCCCATCACTGAACCTGACCCGGCGGCCTGATCACAGGCGGATGACGTGTCTGAGGTGTTGTAGGGCTCCGAGACACGGTCCAGAAATATCCCTTCCGAGGACATTAGAGAGCAAAGAGCCGTGGACCAGTACGCAGGGGCTTAGCCCCAAAAATAAATAAACCAGGGCCTCAACACGAACCCAGCAGCCGCGGACGTTCCCAAGCCTGACTTGAACATCGATGTGGCGCCCCTCACCGGGACGCCTGAGTGGTTTTCGATCCGTTTTTGGATCCGAGTAAAAGCGTGACTTCGCCCACAGCTCCGGCATCAGTCGAGGCGGACGGGGGATGGGGTGGGGGTGGGGGGGGGTTAAAACACGACTGCAGCCTTTGAAAGAGCGTCTCTCCTCTCACTTCGCCATGGACGCGCCTGGCGCGCACGTTCAAGTCTAGTGTGTTTTCCTCAGTCATGGGCAGGCCTTCCCCTTTCCAGCACGACGGCCAAGCCTTACCCAGCTAGCAAGACTGCTGTGGGCCGGACCCGTCCCACACCCGGCACTTCATCCGGCCCACATACCGCGTGGAACCGTGGCACTTGGGCGGTCCGCTCCTGTTTGCCAGATCTGGGCCAGAACCAAGCCATAGCATATGTAACGGGGGCAGTCCTATGGTGTTCTATGCTGGTCAGCCTGCTGCACGCCCGTCACTCTCATCAGTAGCTCTGCGTTGTGTTCTATTTTGGGTGGGGCCCCAGGTGTTGTGGGGGCTCTCAGTCTCTCATCATCATCATCATCATCATCATCATGATCAAAGAAGGAGGGGGGACACACAGGACTCTATTTGGCCCACCTTGCCATTTATTTTGATTTCAAATCCTTCGACAAACGTCCAGTCCTCCAGCTGGAGCTGGAGCGGTGTTTCTTACGGACGTGGGGGTCGAAGTTCAACCACTGCCGGACTTCACTCGTGTGCGTTAGAAGGAGAAACCGTCCACGGGACTCCGATGTAAGAAAGGATAAACAAGTATTTTATCCCACAGCTTGCAGTATCTTCTTACAGGGATACTCAAGGTTACGTTCTCCTCAATCAGCAAAACTGTCCTACGGTAAGAAAACACGCGTGGCTCGGCTCGATCGCTGCTTGAGACTCCTCCCACAAAACAAAAATGGCCTCTCCCGCGTTCCCTCTTCCGTGTACCCACAAGACCTCTCTCTTAAAGCGACAGTACACGTATATGACGGTCGTTGTAAAACATACATAAAGTAAATAATGACATAAAATAAAATGTAGTAAACACAAATAACAGCACACAGACAGGATTTGGTGATATTCATACTCAAACAAAATAAAATAAAAACATTAATTTTAACCTGGTTACACATATTTGCCAAAGGTGTTATTTGTACGCAGACTGGTGAGACCAGGTTGTACCGACAGCACCGCAGCTTTGCCAAAAGAGGCCCACATCTGATTTGGCACATTTGGGCCATACTCGCTATTATACATGTGGGCCGCTTCAGGCTCACATCCGTTTTGGCAGGGCCAGAAGAAGGCCATCAGTGCCGCATCAGATAGCATCCAGATGTGGCCACTTCAGGCCCACATCTGGATGCTATCTGGGGAGGCGCAACCAGTACAGATACAATTCATCGGGTTATGGTTTCATATATATATATATGTCAGAAAAGGGCCATTTGCCAAGGAATACAGGCGACTTGTCCTCTCCAAATGGACGGTACATCTGATAAAATGCCGCCACGGAGGCTGCAGTCCCGCAGATCCGTTACCGATAGGAGGCCCGAACCCGAAGCCAGAGCAGGCGCGTCTCGCAGAGACGGCACGAGCACGGGCCCGTCCACCTTGTTTTTCTGTCGGGGTGTTCAACATCCTGTCAGCACGCGCGCTCGGAGCAGGCTCCGCGTCTGAGCTCATGAATTATTAAAGGAGCAGTATTTGGCGGCGGCAGCTAAAATTAGGGATAGCTCCGTGTTGCCTATAATTAGAAAGCAGATGGAAAGCGCTCGTTTATTATGGTGCGTCGCAGGCTCTGACATTTCGAGGTGAAAATGCAGCGCGTGTGTGTGCGTGCGTGCGCCCCCCCCCCCGCGTGCCTTGAGAGCGTGCCCGGCGACAGAGACAAAAGTCTCTTCCCGGTGCTCAAGGTCGCGCGGAGGCGCATCCTTGCGCGTCAGGAGCGCCGCGGCCGCCGGGAGAGAAATTAAACTCCGAATCAATCGCCCTCGCACCCCTCGTCTGGGCGCGCGCGAGAATAACGCGCTCGCTAATGCAACCTCGCCGTCCGCGTTGTTCCGCATTTAATGCGCCGATATATGCATTTGTGTGTCCGTGCGCGTGCGCGTGCGGATACGCAGCTGCGGTGGCGCTGCGGGAGCGATCGCGGGTCATCGCTGGAATTGCACAAAGTGCAATAATACGCGGCGGGGGGGGCGGACGCCCGACGGAAACACCCCGGGCCGCACGACACAAACCCGGGGTGACTGAGCCACGCTCGGGCGGCGGGATGGGAGACGGTGTGGCGAGAAGAGAGGAGGGGAGAGGGGAGGACAGGAGGAAATGAGACGGGAGAAATGGAGCGCGGTGGCGGAGGAGCGGAGAGGATGAGAGGCGATGATGCGCTGCAGTGAGTAAAAGGCGCTACAGCCGCCACACGCGTGGACGCTAATTAGTTATGGGCGCATGCGCAAATCAGTGGCAAGCGTTCATCTATAGCGCACCGACAGAGAGAGAGAGAGAGAGAGAGAGAGAGAGAGAGGGGGGAGAGGTTATATAATGGTAGGAGAGGAAGGGGCCCCTCTACCCCCCTCCCCCGCTTGCCTCCCTCACCCCCTCCTTGTTTTCATTCATGGTACAGTCAGTGACACACACACACACACACACACACCACCACCACCACCGCACAATCATTGGGCGCAGTCCCTCTCCATCAAAAATGCTTCTCTCTCTCTTTCACACGCACGCACACGCTGTTTCTCTTCCTCCTTCCTGCCCCCCCCCCCCCCACACACAAAGACTTTAAAAAACACAATTTTTCATCCTCTACCCTTTTATGTCATTTTATCGTATTACGCTGCCACCATTTATCTCGTCTTAGCGTTCTCTCTCTCTCTCTCCCTTTCTCTGTCTCTCTCTCTCTCTCACACACGCACACACACACACACACACACACACACACACACACACACGGAGATCATGTCTAGTGCTTTTCGTCACCCGAACACACTTTCGGCCTCTCTCAAATGCATACTGCTCAGAGAGACACACACATATGTAAACACACACACTCACACACACACACACACACACACACACACACACGTATCTATATATATATACATGTGTGTGTATATATACACGTGTATACACACACACACACACGAATGAGTCACACGCGGTGCCCACATGCAGCCCCTCGGCCCTGCACGCTCAGACGCAGACCAGGCAGGTCAGATTAAACCCGGTCCCTCCGTCAGGCAGACGGACACACGCGCGGCTTCCTTGCAGCCCTGTCAGAGCGGGGAGGGGGGGGAGAGGAACTGAAAGCGACACAGCTACAGTGAGATGGGGGAGTGGAGGGAGAGAGGGAGCGCAAAGCTGAAACGGAGGACGCTGCGATGCTACCGCCCTCCCTCTCCGTTTCCTGTCGGGTGATCCTCTCGGTGCAGGAGGGGAGAGAGAGAGGGGGGGGAGGGGGGGGGAGACGGGAGCAGGTGGGTCCCACAGCTCAACCCCTATGCTCTCTCTGACCTCCTCTCCTCTTCTCCTCTCCTTCCCTTTCTCAGTGCATCAGCAATCACTCTCCTCCAGCTCTCTAGCTCTGACAAACACGCGCACG
>NC_079220.1:54714774-54749238 GCF_029633865.1 Lampris incognitus | reverse complement strand
GAGCAAGAGAGAGAGAGAGAGAGAGAGAGTATGAAGCTACAAGCTTGGCACACCTATATTTGGGGTATTTCTCCCATTCTTCTCTGCAGATCCTCTCGAGCTCTGTAAGGTTAGATGGGGAGCGTCGCTGCACAGCTGTTTTCAGGTCTTTCCAGAGATGTTCAATGGGGTTCAAGTCTGGGCTCTGGCTGGGCCACTCAAGGACATTCACAGACTTGTCCCGAAGCCACTCCTTCGTTGTCTTGGCTGTGTGCTTAGGGTCGTTGTCGTGTTGAAAGGTAAACCTTTGCCCCAGTCTGAGGTCCTGAGTGCTCTGGAGCAGGTTTTCATCAAGGATCTCTCTGTACTTTGCTCCATTCATCTTTCCCTCGATCCTGACTAGTCTCCCAGTTCCTGCCGCTGAAGAGCATCCCCACAGCATGATGCTGCCACCACCATGCTTCACTGTAGGGATGGTATTAGCAAGGTGATGAGAGGTGCCTGGTTTCCTCCAGACGTGGTTTGGCATTCAGGCCAAAGAGTTCAATCTTGGTTTCATCAGACCAGAGAATCTTGTTTCTCATGGTCTGAGAGTCCTTTAGGTGCTTTCTGGCAAACTCCAAGCAGGCTGTCATGTGCCTTTTACTGAGCAGAGGCTTCCGTCTGGCCACTCTACCATAAAGGCCTGATTGGTGGAGTGCTGCAGAGATGGTTGTCCTTCTGGGAGGTTCTCCCATCTCCACAGAGGAATGCTGGAGCTGTCAGAGTGACCATCGGGTTCTTGGTCACCTCCCTGACCAAGGCCCTTCTCCCCCGATTGCTCAGTTTGGCTGGGCGGCCAGCTCTAGGAAGAGTCCTGGTGGATCCAAACTTCTTCCATTTACGAATGATGGAGACCACTGTGCTCTTCGGGACCTTCAAAGCTGTAGACATTTTTTTGTGCCCTTCCCCAGATCTGTGCCTCAATACAATCCTGTCTCGGAGGTCCACAGACAATTCCTTTGACTTTATGGCTTGGTTTCTGCTCTGACATGCACTGTCAACAGTGGGACCTTATATAGACAGGTGTGTGCCTTTCCAAATCATGTCCAATCCATTGAATTTACTACAGGTGGACTCCAATCAAGATGTAGAAACATCTCAAGGATGATCGGTGGAAACAGGATGAACCTAAGCTCAATTTTGAGTGTCATAGTAAAGGGTGTGAATACTTATGTACATGCAATATTTCAGTTTTTTATTTTTAATACATTTGCAAAAATTTCTACAAAACCTTTTTCACTTTGTCATTATGGGGTATTGTGTGTAGACTGATGAGAAAAAAAAGGAATTTAATCCATTTTGGAATAAGGCTGTAACTTAACAAAATGAGGGGAAAGTGAAGGGGTGTGAATACTTTCCGGATGCACTGTAACAATACTGAAGCACTGTCCATCACCTTTAGAGAAGCTAGCTAGCATCAAGGGGATGTTTGGGTAGTAATCGTATGTTGTCATCAGTTTGTACAAATCACTGGAAAATAATGCACCCCATCAAAGTCTTAGGGAACAAAAATGTTGCATTCTAAGCTCCACCACCATCCGTCGAAAACTCGAATAAATCCAAGATCACACGAGACAAGATTAGCATTTTCGTACTTTATTTATACACAGTATCCTTCATACCACAATAAACAGAGGAACGAGAAGAATCTGGTTAACAAAAAGCAAGGGCAGTGAAAGAAAGAAAAGAAAAAAAACAAAAACATACAAATACGGTATCCCCGTTGCTGTAATTGTAGGCTACTGTAGTATCCTGACTAGCCTACCACTTAGCTATCTGTAGGCTGTCCAAACATCCTTCTGTCCTCTGATACCGGTTCTCAATGTGAGACATGTAAACATTCACGCTTTGTTTTGTTTTGTTTTGTTTTCTCCGAGCCTCTGAAATCTGTTTGGTCCAAATGTGACATTCTATCACGCTCATGGCTGAAGACTTGGGATATGCAGCCTTCCTAAATTTGGCAGTTGAAGAAGCCTGGCTGTTCTCGGCCCGTGTGCCACACAGCGGCCTAGCTAGTAGCCTCGCCAGTCTCCCGACAAAGCTGCTAGACACACCTGCCCAAATGCTGAAACGCTTGTCAGTTTGGCACCGGCGAGCAAAAAGCCTACATCGAAAAGTTCACAGGCAGGAATAGCTATTCGTTTGTGACCGAGCTCGAGCTGAACGGGGGTTAGACAGGCGGCCCACGGAATGGTGGGGAGGGGGGGGGACACAACAAGGGGTGGAGGGGATGCACGATGCTTGCAGGGAGGGCGAATCTCATTCTGTGCCACAATGTGAGAAACTCCATGCTCCAAACCGGGAATCTCTGCAGCATGCAAAGGGCCATTCTCATGCTTAGATCAGGCCAGGCTTCACGCATGCACACAACGTAAGCGAGGAACCGGAGGGGCCCCGAAAACCTCGTGGTGAAACTCTTGACTCCAAATCAACACAGTTATTGAGGGATTCGGCCAAGGCGAGAGGGTGGTCAACCATTTCACACGGCACGGTCAAACGTGGGCGTCCCGTGTAATCTTTAACGCTGGTTAGTAGAAAAACACAACGATGGATAAGAGGAAATACTTATTACAAGATTTGCTGATACCAAAGCTACCAAAGAGTCAGCCAAATGTCGTATCTCTTCTTGGGGTACTCTAAACATAGAAAGTTCCAGCCATCTAAGGTAGTAAAAGCACATTCAGTTCGTGGTATAAAATCTGGAAGTTAATTTCTCTTTTCGAAACATATTTACAAAATAGTCGACATACAGGGCAGACAGCTCTCTCTGGACATAAAAGTTTACTAAGCGGAACGTAAAACGGGAACAAAAACTTTCCTTTGAACAGTTAGAAAGTGATAAACTTCTCTTCAGAATAGGACTTTCAAAACATACGACAATTATATATCAACATATATCATAATATTAAGATTTACAGTGATAGATACCAGACATGTGTACTGCATCCTAGAGAGTTTTACTGCTCGCACGGAGTCAGAAAATAAGCATGCAACAGAGATCTGCATTGTGCATATGGAAAAAGCATCTTCATCGTTGAAACAAAACACTGTCTCTGTGAGCCACACCTTTCTGACCCTATATACTGTATGTATTCTTTACACTATCCAGCCATTAGCCAAGCCGCTTATCCGAATTCGGGTCACGGGATGCTGGAACCTATCCCAGCAGTCATTGGGCGGCAGGCCGCCAGACCATCACAGGGCCGACACACATACACACACATTCACACCTAGGGACAATTTAGTACGGCTGAGTCACCTGACCTACATGTCTCTGGACTGTGGGAGGAAACCCACGCAGAGAACATGCAAACTCCACACAGAGGACGACCCGGGACGACCCCCAAGGTTAGACAACCCCGGGGTTTGAACCCGGGACCTTCTTGCTGTGAGGCGACCGCGCTAACCACTGCGCCACCGTGCCGCCCTCTTTGTGTAGTTCACCTAATGCAGGCGACGTCCATTTCTTTGGAAAAGGCTTGTTGACAGACACACGGTGGTCACCGTGAGCACATCACGGGTGACTCCATCGCCCTCTCTGCCGGACAGATATATTCCCACCACCTGCCAAACATCTGAGACAGAAATGGTTCCTGTTGATGGTTAAGTGTGTGAACACCTCTGGGAAAGCAAAGGTCCGAGCCAGGGGCACTGACGCCATCGCGGTATGAGGCGTCGAGAAACCGATGCAGCCGTTTGGGTTTTTCACTCAGCGTCGTGACCGGAAAAAAATAAATGCAATTTCTTTTTTTTTTTTGTCCGCTTCTATTTTGGCACCCACGTAACAGCAACTCATCTCTCTTTTCAGCATGTAAATATAATATGCATGTATGGCAGTTCAGGAATGGCAGCACATTAGCTGGAGAGAGTCGAGCGGGGCGAAAGCAGAAAATCGTGTACTGTGTTGCTATGTGTAATGCAGCTTGTTGCATGGTAACAGAAAGAGGGACCGGCGGGATGAGGTACGGGCGGGTTATTTACACCTTGCATCACAGCTTCTCTAACTAAAAGGCATAGCGGACACTGGATAGAGTGTACCTGGTGCACACAATCACACACGAGTTGTTGGAAATTTGGGGGGGGGGGGTTTGGAAATATGTGAACATGTTTTGGGCTCCGTGTCCGTTTATAAGCGTCTTAATCTTTCCCTTGTTGTTTTCCTCTCACAGTACACTCTTACTACCAACTCCGTTCTCCCCCAACTCCCCCCTCCTCAGCCGCCCAGCACACAGAGCTCATACAAGTGACATAACATGGCGGAGTAGCAGACGGTTGTCTCTTTGACAGGACATTTTGTGTGGGCTCATGGGAGGTCTGGATGCTTCTTGTAGTCCCACGACAGTCCCTGTCCCCATCTCGTTCTCTCTCTCTCTCTATTCTCTCCACCTCTCCCTCTCTCTGCTTTCTCCTCATACCACGCTGTGCAGGGACGGATGGATGAACTGGGGGTTGACGTAGGAGAAGCCTGCAAACTCGCTCTGGTCAATGTTGGCGATGACCAGCTGGTCAGGAGGGGTCAGCATGGGCTGGGTGCGGGTAAAAAACTTGTCAAAGTTTTCTGCCCCTTTCCCGCACTGTGAGAGTAAGAGAAGAGACAAATGGATGAGGTCAGATGTGGGAAATGAGAAGGAAAATTAACAAAAACATGGCTTCCATTGAGAGAGACTGGTTGATGTCTAGAATCCTACAATAAAATACAGAAAACAGTGATCTGGTCTAAGGTAATGCAATTATAGATTCATGATGGAAACCCTTATATTATTTTTTTCCAACCCCCCCCCCCCCCTTTTTCTCGCCAATTACCCCACTCTTCTGAGCCGTCCCGGTCGCTGCTCCACCCCCTCTGCCGATCCGGGGAGGGCTGCAGACTACCACATGCCTCCTCCGACACACGTGGAGTCGCCAGCCGCTTCTTTTCACCTGACAGTGAGGAGTTTCGCCAGGGGGATGTAGTGTGTGGGAGGCTCACACTATTCCCCCTCCCTCCCCCCGAACAGGCACCCTGACCGACCAGAGGAGGCGCTAGTGCAGCGACCAGCACACATACCCACATCTGCGAGGCTCAGCCTTTTCGGTTTTTATTTTTCAAAGCCATCCAGTGTGCCGAATTTCGCCACAAGAGGACACTGTTACGTAACCTCATACGAGCAGGAACAACTTTTGGGTCCGTGGAAACATAAAATCCGGGTGGAAATCAGTTTAAAAATCTGGGTATTTTTCAGTGAAAATCAGTAAAAACCAAAAACACTTGAGCCGCTGCATGTCCGGCTTCCCACCCGCAGACACGGCCAATTGTGTCCGTAGGGACGCAGGCAACACGGGGATTCAAACCGGCGATCCCCGTTTTGGTAGGCAACGGAATAGACCGCCACACTACTCGGACGTCCTTTCATTTCTATATTCTAGTAAAAAAATGATCCGTACAGGCCCGGAGACGAAGTGACACAGACACTTTGCACAGCCAGACATGAAGTTGTTCGGGAGTTGTAATGAGGTGAGGAAGTAACCCTAAGCACCCCAAGCAGAGGTCACTGGCTTTAGTGCCAAGCATCACTACGGGGTGTCACGTGTTTGATGCAGCTGTACGTTACATATTACTGTATGCCATGTATGGTATAAACACTGCCATAGTACCCTCACAGAGGCGGCGTGAATTCATCCGCCGTCTCTTTACTTCTGCAGCCAAGATGTGAGAATTTCTATCATGAGGTATAATGGGAGAAACTTCTGGGTATGACTTATGTCTCCTGTCACAATCTGCCATTTGGTTACGACAAACTGAAAAACCATATAGCATAATGAACAACAAATATGGACTCCACAATGTCCTTCAATGTCTATGTGACAAACCGTCTTGGGAACAATATCCGGATGCAGAGCAGTTCAAACTATTACACGGTGTTCTGCGAGCTGCACCTTAAGGCCTCGATATGTTTTTTTTGTGTGTTTGAATCCATTTAGACCCATTACCTAACGCACTCTGTGAGCTCACAAGTCTCATATGCCGCACAACACAACCCTCCTGAATGGACAGAGCTAGCATTAGAAACGACCCTTTGAGCTTTCCTCTCTGTGAATGGAGGCGCATACATCCGTTACACAACCATTTACTTTGCCCTTGTGTGTATGTAGAGACTGCGCTGTTGTGAGGCTATTTTTAATCCCCGGCAGCGGCGCTACTTGACTGACACAGCTGGTAATGAAGGGAAGGAGAGTGATGGTGGTGGTGGTGGGGGGGTAGACACAAAACGAGTGCTTGCAGTGGGAGAGGAAGGACCAGAGGGGATAGGGTGGGTGGTTGGTGGCTGCAGCTGGGCTCTGGTGGTCTTTCAACCTCGGGCTCAGCTACGGTATAGGGCTGCGGGGTCCACGACACTATTAGCGCAACCCTGCGTAGAGATGAATGGGAAACGGGTTCAGGCAGAAGGAGTTGTTGGCTTTACACTTCCTCTGGTGGATGATGTTGTTTGTTGGACATGGAAGTGGAGAGTGACAGGAAGGGCGGGGGTTTGGTTGGGTTTAGGCTCGGGGGCCTTCAGCCAATATGAAATGAATTAACTGCCCCGCCCCTGACGCTACATGAGACATGTCCACATTCACTCATGCATCATTTAGGAAGTGCCCGTGCACATACCACCCGAACAAACATCTGCACACAGTTTTTTTTTCTCCTTTGGGACCCCCCCCTTTTCTCCCCAATTGTATCCGGCCAATCACCCTGCTCTTCCGAGCCGCCCTGATCTCTACTCCACCCCCTCTGCCGATCCGGGGAGGGCTGCAGACTACCACATGCCTCCTCCGATACATGTGGTGTCGCCAGCCGCTTCTTTTCACCTGACAGTGAGGAGTTTCGCCAGGGGGACGTAGCGCGTGGGAGGATCACGCTGTTCCCCCCTCCCCCCTGAACAGGCGCCGCAACTGACCAGAGGAGGTGCTAGTGCAGCGACCAGGCCACATACCCACATCCAGCTTCCCGCCTGCAGACATGGCCAGTTTTGTCTGTAGGGGACGCCCGACCAAGCCGGAGGTAACATGGGGATTCGAACCGCCGATCCCCATGCTGGCAGGCAACGGAACTACCCGCCACGCCACCCGGACCCCCCTGCACACAGTTCGCATGCAGTCTCACACAAGATGCATACCCAAGCTCAGACACAGACACTCACACAGACACTTCTGGGTGCAAACAGACACAAACACACAGCCGGACAGACTGACACAGTTCAGTGAAGGGCCCTCAGCATGACACAGTAAATTCAGCGCAGCTCCGCTCACCACTTTGGGCTTGAAGGGCGGCTGGATCTCTCTGTTGGCCAGGCGCTCCCAATCAATCCGTCTGAAGAAGGCCTGCTCCCTGATGTCCCTCTCCCCCTCTGGGCCACAGCCAAGGCGCTTGGAGGGGTGCTTGGTCATCAGCTGGTAACAGGAAACAGGGGAGGGGTTTGTAGAGGTGACAGAGGCAGAGAAAAGAGGAAACTACTGAAACGTATGGATCCTGAAGGCCCGCAGGAGAGAGCAACATGAAGTGAAGACATATTTTATAAGGCTGTCTTCGGGTTTCTAAAAGGTAATGAAGCCACGGGCCCATGTGTAACTGTCATGTTAAGGTACACTCTGATTTATACTTAAATGTCTTCATTTGAAACAGTAACCAGATACTGCAGTGCCTTTTGATACCTTTACATTCGGCAGCCATTTTTAATTGAAATGATAACTCACAATGAGAGCAACCACGTCCAGCTCTTTTGCCAGCCGTTCCAATATCTGAGGTCTTTCTTACGGCGGCATGTGGCTGCAGGGTGTGACATCATAAAAAATGGTGGCAGAGGATGCTAAAAGACCTGATTGGGGGCATCCGGGTTGCGTAGCGGTCTATTCCAATGCCTACCAACACGGGGCTCACCGGTTCGAATCCCCGTGTTACCTCCGGCTTGGTTGGGCATTCCTACAGACACAATTGGCTGTGTCTGTGGGTGGAAAGCCGGATGTGGGTATTGTCCTGGTCGCTGCACTAGCGCCTCCTCTGGTTGGTCGAGGCGCCTGTTTCAGGGGAGAGGGGAACTAGGGGGAATAGCGTGATCCTCCCACAAGCTACGTCCTCCTGGCGAAACTCCTCACTGTCAGGTGAAAAGAAGCAGCTGGCGACTCCACATGTATCAGAGGAGGCATGTGATAGTCTGCAGCCCTCCCCGGATCAGCAGAGGGGTTGGAGCAGCGACCGGGACGGCTTGGAAAAGTGGGGCAATTGACCTGATACAATTGGGGAGAAAAGGGGGGGGCGCCCACCCCCAAAAAGACCTGATTTGGGCTGCCCCTGCATCAAAATATAATCCCTTCTCGTGTGCAAACTGACCCTGAAAAACAGTTTATCAGTTGGTAAATCAGGCTGTACACTGGGATGATGTCACAGAAACAGATGCTGATGTTGCCATGAGCCCAGGTGCCTGCTAAGAATTTGGAAACCATCTGAAGACCGTAGAAATTGAGATCTCTATCAAGTCCGTTGAGCAGGAAGAAATGTGAGCAACAGCTGTGAGGACACCACATGCAGTTACGGATGACAGGCCTGGGAGGCGTCCGCCAGTATTCAACACTCTGCACTTAGTCTCAGTTGGGTTTTTCTACACAACTTGTCCTTCACCATGCCCAGCATTAGAGACACACCAACAGTCAAAGAAGGCAGTGGGAAAGGTCTACGGCTGGGTGACCTGAATGGTGACTATAACCTCTGTGAGGACGCCATCAATTTCAACTAAATTCAAAGACACCACAAGCTGTGTGAAAATGGCAGTATTAAACAAGGAAGTGCAGTTCCTGGAGAAAACGTGCGGGCCAGCTGAGAGTGTTGCAGGCTGGTTACGAGGCGGTTGCAAGAAACAGCAAATCATAAGCAGTTTGTGATGCAACAACCACCCTGAGCAAAAGTCCAATATCGAAAAAAGTACACAGAATTTCATGCAGTTGAATACAGCCTCGTTTCTATTCTGGTGTCTGAACAGCGTTAAAGTACGTTAGACAAGTACGAGTCCAAAGTTCCTGGGGAGAATAATGAAGAGGAAAATATTTCAGAGTTGATGTGTGCTAGCTGTTGGGCTGCACCACTATTTATAACATATAAATGATATTAACATATCAGTAACCTGTGAGATACTGGTTTGTTTCACCCTAAACAAAGTAGCATTGAGGCCCCAAGAAAAACAACACTTACTCCCTTGCAGATTGAGACGGCCTCTTTAGACATGGACTTTGGGTAGGACACGTTGTGCTCCATGATAGACTGGAAGAGTTCATCTTCATCCTCTCCATCAAAGGGGGGCTAAAGATGTAACGCCAGAGTATTAATATACATCTTGTGATTTGGTAGAGACAAAGACATTTTTTAGGATTTTAACTGTGAAGATCCTGTATAGTCCCCCCCCCTTTTCTCCCCAATTGTACCCGTCCAATTACCCCACTCCTCTGAGCCGTCCCGGTCTCTGCTCCACCCCCTCTGCCGATCCGGGGAGGGCTGCAGACTACCACATGCCTCCTCCGATACATGTGGAGTCCCCAGCCGAGTCTTTTCACCTGACTGTGAGGAGTTTTGCCAGGGGGACATAGTGCATGGGAGGATCACGCTATTCCCCCCCAGGTCTTCCTCACCCACGAACAGGCGCCCTGACCAACCAGAGGAGGAGCTGGTGCAGTGACCAGGACACATACCCACATCCGGCTTCACACCCACAGATACGGCCAATTGTATCTGTAGGGATGGACGCCCGACCTAGCCAGAGGTAACGCGGGGATTCGAACTGGTGATCCCCATGTTGGTAGGCAACGGAATAGACCGCCACACCACCCGAATGCCCTGAACATCCTGTATAGTTGCACAAATAATTGTTTTGGGGGAGAGGAGAACCTGTATCTGTGATGAGGAGAGCACAATGCTCATTGTGTCACTGAGGTAGTAAAAAGCAAAAAAGGGCTCGGGTCAACTAAACTTTGTTTGCTCCGCAGCCACCCAGAACCAAGCAATGAATCTCACTGGGGGAACTGTAGATAGTGCGTGTGTGTGTGTGTTGTGTTATTGTGTTGAAAAAAAATTGTGGTGGTGACGTTCGAGTGGATTGCGGTCAGGTTTATACAAAGAAAATTATGTTTAGTTAGATTATCACTATCAAATCTGCCAATAAATCTCTAAGCCAGTTAAGCTGTTTTCATTCGGTTAATTTATCCTGACCTGTCTAGACTTGCCGGTGTTATGCATGCATAATATATGTGTGCTGAGGCGCCGTCGCCATTCTTTTGGCCCTTTTGATTACACAATAATTCACAGTACCACAATACATTCAGGGTTTAGAGCAACAAATGACAAACAAGCGATTTTCATCACCATTTCTCCAAGCTTCGACAATTCATCTTTTCACTGTAGGCTTAGTCGCTTTATAGCCTAATAGAAAAGAGAGATTTTAAACATTGTAAAGCGAGACTTTAAACATTTTGTTGGGCAGGCTTTTCTTCATGATTCATTTCTCAGTGATATTACATGGTTACGTGCTATTCCTGACCCTGAATTAGCCCTAAGCCATTTCACAGACGTTTTAGCAAATATACAGAGTAAAAAAAATAGAACTAAACCTTGTTTCTCACCAGGAATCTCAGAGATGTTAAGGGATGTAGCATGGGCAAAAGCACAAGGTTCAAAGTCCTCTATGGATTGGCAGGTCCTTAGACAGTTGAGAAACAAATGTGTCAGGGCAATTACAAGTGCTAAATCATGTTATTTTGTGGGTACCCTGTCCGGTTGTTGTTGTAATCCAGCAAAATTTTGGAAAACAATTAAGGCAGTAGTAAATCGTGGTCATGCTTTCTCTCTACCCAAACATCTTTCTCTAGATTATGTCCATGTCTCGGAAAAAGAACAAATCTGTGATAATTTTGATAAGTAATTTTATTTCTTCTGGTCACCTGTTTGAAAACTCAAATCTATCTACAACTGCCTCAGTTGAGGATGAGCACAGTTATCATAGCAATCCCTTTTCTTGAAATAATTTCCCTTAGGCAGTTAAGGAGGATTTGATGCCTTGGCCTTAGTTGCCCTACCCACCACCCCCTCCAAAAAAAAAAGGCTATTGGAAGCAGACCTTTTGAATTCAAGACTCTTACTGTTGGCTGCACCTATTCTTTAACACGTTTTTAACATAACTATTTTATCCGGGAATATTCCTAAAGAGTGGAAAGCAGCACATGTACTGCCTCTGCAAAAAGGTAGTGACACCAGTGATCCAAAAAAACTACCATACAACCTCTAAATTGTCATGTTTAGCCAAAACCTTGGAAAAGCTCATTAATATTCAAATGCATTACTTTCTATCTGAGCATTTCATTTTAAACTCCCATCAATCTGGTTTCAGACCTGGACATAACACATTGACAGCAGCCTGTAAGGTATTAAATGATATGTTCTCTGGATAAGAAGGAGTGTTGTATTGTCCTGTTTGTTGATTTGTGTAAAGCATTTGACACAGTGGCTCATACTCTTCTTTTGGATAGACGTAGATCAAGTGGTTTTGACACAAATGCTTGTAACAGTTACCTTACTGGCAGAACTCAAGCAATAATTGTGGATGGTCATCAATCTGGTTTCCTTGAAGTTCCAAAAGGGGTGCCACAGGGCTCAATACTTGGTCCTACCCTGTTCACATTGTAAATAAATTACCTGGGCTCGTTGATTAGTAACAGAGCCTATTCATTTTTATGCGGAGTTATTTACTTACCAGTGCCCTCTATTGACAAAGCTTTGTCTCATTTAAAGTCAGATTTTTTGGCTATTCAAAAGGCCCTGATTAACGTGAAGAGGTACTAAACACTTACACGTGTTTTTTGAGCTGTAAACTGAATATTATAACTGTACGATGAAACACATCAATGTTGGTGTTAATATTGACATTTCTTATCAAGTTTATAAAAATTGGCATTTCATGGGTTGAAAATGCTCAACACGCCATCTACTGTTTTAAATCAGCCCTGAATCTTGAAAGGCCAATGCTGAAGTAGTCGACCGGTTGGGACTTATCTATTTAATGAAATAAAAAAAAGAAAGTTAACCCTCTCTAATTAGAGGTGGGCGACCTACGTCCCCCACCCCCCGGCCGTGAGTGCGAGTCTGTGAAACCGTGCTCATTTTCAAATATATGCTATCATTCACAGGAGTTCAGTCACTAACCTTGTGCCTTTATTACATTTTCTACCAACCTTTGAATTTTTCTCAATTTACAGTTAGTTATAGTTATACTATTTCATCATTTTCAATGTTGGCGCAATGGTTTGGACTTGTGCCTTTGACAGCTGTAGAAGCACCACCTGAATCAGCACCTGAAGACTGAGGTGCTGTCTGACATCTTTAGGTCAAGTGCAGGTGCAGACTGACGATGTCACTTAAATGAGTGATGAAACTTATCTGTCAATAAACGCTGTGCCCAGATGAACTGATTCAACTTTCCTTGATTTTCTTACCTGCATTATTGAGCATGCATCAGGACATGCTGTATAACGTATGATTACATATTTGCAGGACACCATTAGAAATGAGAGCTTCACTCTCAATTGAGCTTCCCCTGATTAAATAAATTAATAAGAGAAAAGTAGCCTAATACCCTATCACATGAGCATATCTGATCTGTTCAATCCGTAACACACATAGTAAGCTGAGATAGTTACTCTGTGGTTCAACAATATACTAGTCAAAGATCCCATTCAGTAGCCTAAGCCTGTGGTATAGGCTTGTCTATCATTTGTCAGCAAACCAAACAGGCTGAATTCAGATTCAGACAACTTTATTTATCCCGGAAGGGCAATTCATGAGCAAGGGGAAAAAAAAGCTTTTTTTAAAAAAAAAAGAGGGTATAAAACAGTGTTTTGCGTATACGCTGACATCTGTTTGAAAACTGCAGGTTGGGTTGGGTTGCAGGCAGGTCCATTAAAGCTGTGAATGGGTGAGTGTGTATGTGTGTGTATGTGTGTGTGCCTTCTTTTTGCTGCCTTGCTTTATGTTTTTATATTTGGCATTGTAGTCATACAAAATAGACAAGTAGTTCTCTGTGATGAATCATTTTGCAGCTCTATGTTCTATCAAACAACACAAACACACAAACACATGTCCACTGTTTTGCTTAAAACTTCAAACCTTGTAATTTTCTACAACCAAGATAACTCCTTTGTAAGTACTTTGGTGTGCATGTGTGTGTGTGTGTGTGTGTGTGTGTGTGTGTGTGTGCGTGTGTGTGTGTGTTCCTTCCTCGGTTGTGAGAACATCCTTACTAAGCTGTTGCCAGGAAACTGGACTTGGAAAGTGGAATTCTACTTTTCTCTGAAGTGTTGCGTCATTATGCCAGTGACTTTTAATTAAGAGGAGAATGGCTTCATATTAACTGTGTGAGTCAATCACAATAACCCCCCCCCCCCCCGACGCAGGTTTCAGGAAGGTAAGACTTTGTTAAGCTTTCCTGTTAGACGGACACGCGTTGTTATGCAGTTCTGTATGACCACTGACGCTGGCCACTAGGGTTTGTCTACTTGAAATCCAGTCATCCTTGCAGCTGGAGCAGGGCCTTCCCATGGCAGATGAATTATGAAACTGTACTTACCGTCTTCCCCGGTCATTTAGCACGAGGCCTTGGATTTGAGAGGGGGAGGAGTCAAGTCAACAAGGCCTGCATTATTCACACTGCAGCTAGATCTTAAGGGGAGGACATGAACTCCAAATATAGACCCGGCTCGGCACAGGGAAAGAGCGCATTACCTGTCCTGCCAGCATCTCGTACAGAAGAACGCCGTACGCCCACCAGTCCACTGACTTCCCATACGGCTGGTACGCTATGATCTGCAAGGGACAAGTAAAGCAAAGGGAAAAACAAGGTTCAATACCTGGACTGTCAGACTTCCATGTATAAACAGACAGACCCATTCACAAATGCTCTCTCTCTCTCTCTCTCTCTCTCTCTCTCTCTCTCTCTCTCTCTCTCTCTCTCTCTCTCTCTCTCTGTCTCTCTGACACACACACAAGATCAGGAACACTTTGTCATTTCACTTCATGCACTTGCGTACATGCAGTGCAACACAAAGACAAAAACACATCCAAACTACAAGAACACACATATTCTAACTAACACATATATCAAAACTAAACAAAAAAAATCACTGTCCAAGGGAACCCGAACGCCAGTTAGATTAGCCCGCCCCGCTTCCGCGTCCTGTCAGACCACCCTCGGCGTTTCCACCTCAGAAGCAGCTCCAGGTAGGGGCCGTGGTTCCCGGGCCCACCTGACGAAGCAGACCAAGCTCTCCCAGCCGATCCAGCACCAGCTCTCCCAGCCAGACACCCTCGACACACCTCCCTGCACTCGTCATGACGACATCAAAAACACCACAGTCGACGCCGGGTGAGGCTGCCGCCAGACCGCCCTCGGTGTTATCGGAACTGCTGGTCTGCATGGGCTAGCGGTTAGCTTAGCCTTCCCCGCTCTCCCAGCCATCAAACGAAGACAAAACTTAGACGTGGGCAAAGACACTGCATGGACGGTGCTGGGTGAGGCCGCCGCAAATGTGAATTCGCGCCGCCGTCTTCCCACACCGGGAGCGGGACGGGGGTGGTTTTTCTTTGTCTGCAGTGTGTCTCTGTGAGCAGGGTGGGAGAAGTACAAGAGAGACGATGTGAGCAGCGTTTGCAGTGAAACACAGGATCCTTCCTCATCGAAACCCCAACCGCATCGCCCACCATTAAATACACGGGACTATTTTAGCAGCCGCAACAAAGGACCCTTATCCTGCTATCCAATTTACCAGCCCACGCTTTACACACGCGCACACACACGCACACACACACGCACACACACACACACACACACACACACACACACACACACACACACACACACACACACACACACACACACACACACACACACACAGCTAGAGCCCAGGTGCAGTGAAGTCCTCTGCAGTGGCGGTATCGTCTTGATTCAAAACCCTTTCACAGTCAAAACAAGACGCTTGTACCAGAGGGGCTCATCCCATGTCATGCTGCACAGTCCCACATTCTCTCATCTCTTGGTCCAGTTTTATTTCCTGCAGTTAACCAGTCAAAAGAACATCCTCACGCAGCGCGTGGTTAAAGGCAAACAGCGGGTGTGTAAACCGCACAGGAAAGAGAAATCCAGGATGGCGGTATGTACTGGAATAAATCATTTTTCAGCAGAATGGACTTCCTATTGATGACAACAGATGTCGCACCAACAATGCTTCATCAGTGTGTGTGTGTGTGTGTGTGTGTGTGTGTGTGTGTGTGTGTGGACATACTGATGAAGCATAGTTGGTTCTGTTTGTCTTCGGTTTATCTCTAATGATCAAATAAAGTAAATTCAAATATATGGGCCCCCTGTTGAAAGTCTTGTTCAACCAGGAGACATGGTAATAAGTTTGTTATCCCGTCAAAAGACTGAGATCTCCGGGGTGTCTGGGTAGTGTCTATTCTGTTGCCTACCTATACGGGGATCGCCGGTTCGAATCCCCGTGTTACCTCCGGCTTGGTCGGGCGTCCCTACAGACACAGTTGACTGTGTCTGCAGGTGGGAAGCCGGTTGTGGGTATGTGTCCTGGTCGCTGCACTAGCGCCTCCTCTGGTCAGTCAAGGGCACCTGTTCGGGGAGGAGGGAGAACTGGGGGGAATACGTGATCCTCCCATGCGCTACGTCCCCCTGGCGAAACTCCTCACTGTCAGGTGAAAAGAAGCGGCTGGTGACTCCACATGTATGGGAGGAGACATGTGGTAGTCTGCAGCCCTCCCCGGATCGGCAGAGGGGGTGGAGCAGAGACCGGGATGGCTCGGAAGAGTGGGGTGATTGGCCAAGTACAATTGAGGAGAAAAACAGGGGAAAAAAAACCAAGCTGAGCTCTCCATCACTATGCCTTTGAGTAGCAGATTGGCATTGGTTGAATGACCCTAACTGGAGGACCAGGATTCATACCCACGCATCGGCATATACGTTTGCCTTGCTGACGTGTCTTTTAACAGGCGCTCACAGACTGAAAAACACTTTTATTTCACAATTATTTGCATGATACAACTAAATTATATTTAACACGTTTAAGTAGATTTTCATCTCTTGATGTTTGAAGGGGGCGGCGCCCCAGCGCCCCGTACTGGCCAGCTGCCCCTGAAAGCTAGCAAGCTAATGATTACATTACATGGATTTAAGTCAAGAAGATTGAAGAAATGGCTCCTTACCAAGCTGAGTATGTTACTAATGTTAATAAAATAACTCTATACTGTAAAATCAATATTCCAACCAATGAAATAACAGCCAAGAACGTGAAGGGAGGGCAGAGGTTTGTTCTGTTTTGGTCTGAGATGCTGGTGCTGAATGTCGTAAATAGCACCTTTAAGGGATACTGTGCTTCTAATGAATGAGTTGGACGGACACACACACACACACACACACACACACACACACACACACACACACACACACACACAAATAATTGTTTTTAGTTTGGGAAAAATGGAGGTGGAACACTTCCATAAGCAGAATATTAGTCCAAAGTACTGAGAAACATTATACAAAAGAGACTCCACTACACACACACACACACACACACACACACACACACACACACACACACACAAATAATTGTTTTTAGTTTGGGAAAAATGGAGGTGGAACACTTCCATAAGCAGAATATTAGTCCAAAGTACTGAGAAACATTATACAAAAGAGACTCCACTACACACACACACACACACACACACACACACACACACACACACACACACACACACACACACACACACACAATTTCACATATACCAGCTAATCACTAGCGATTAGCGAACTCTAATCATCAAAATCCTACGCTTTTAGTGCCTTGCAGATGCACACAGCTTTATGGAAAGTGCTGTGAAGTTCAGCTTAGCGAGATGTGACTAAACTCCAAAAGAGGAAGCGGATTTGAATTTCATTTTCACATCATCTCCCACCTACAGCATATTACATGTGTCCAAATATTCTCCGCCTCCTCCAAACCGGGAGGCTGAGGAGCAGGAAAGTATAAGGCTTCACGTCTTACACCTCAACAAATGACTTGATACCTCGGTTAACAATCACACTAGTATGAACATAGATTTGGATGAGCAACTCAGAATGGGGAGATTTTATCAACAGCAACTTAACTAGCTTGAACCTCAAACCAGGACACAAGTTCTTCATCATATGCAGCCCTCGTCCTCACACCCATCAGGGGATTCGTTCATATGCATTCGTGTTGGACAGGCGGCCTGAAGCGCGAAAAGTGAACAAGGCATGGGAGACATATATTTATATATTCATAAGCCCAGAAAGTGTGCAGTCAAAATGTTCTCCGAGCAAGGACATTTCTGGTGAACCATGGACACAACTTATTCAGAAATATGTTAAGATAGCAGGACACATAGCATCACATTAGTATCTCTGTGATTACAATTATTATCATAATTGTGACTAATAATGATTATTTATGAAGCTCTACTGATCCTTAAAGAAGAACGTCTCGTTTTGGTCAACCCTGCATGGGTTAGCTAAGGACACGGTATCCTTGGAGCTAGCGGGAGAGGTGGTACATTGCCTGAGGACACCTCAGCAGGGTGGATGTCTGCTGTCGCTAATCTTGAACCCACAGTCATCTTTATGAGGGCTGGCCTGTCGCTCTACACACCACTCTGCTGCCCAGTGTGCATCAATTATGTGTCTGGTGACAGTCTTGCAGCCACACTTGGTCGTCAAGCAACAATTTCAGGAGTGACATGGCACAGTGGACAGAGAGATCGTGTAGCTTGGGGATCGTTGCATGGGAATGTAGGGTCATCTTGGCCAAGTTTCTGCATTTGGCATGTCCGCTTGGTCAGCATCCCAACACATTTGCAGTTGATGGGAGATTTTATTCGACCCGCGGTGCTGTAAATGGTTGTGTCTCGTACATCACTGACCACTGGAAAGTTGAGACCGATCCGGGCTGACCAATACTTACTAATTACTAAGCTCAATGACACGGGCTTAAGCTCCATTTGCACACACACAGGTAGTCAGACTTCTTCTGACTACCTTCAAACCCAAGATATAGCTGCTCATGGCCTGAGGTGTGACACAGTAATTTTCCTTTTCCTGTAAAACTTTCCCCCATTCAAGTGATCTTTGTCCTGTTTCCCCCAGCTATTTGTCCATAGTGTGTGTTGGCTCACCTCTGGTGCGATGTAGTCAGGGGTGCCACAGAAGGTGCGTGTGTTCATGCCCTCATACATGTTCTCCTTACACATGCCAAAGTCTGCTATCTTGATGTGGCCCTCGGAGTCTAACATCACATTGTCAAGCTTCAGGTCCCTGCGGGAGAGACAAAAGGGTCACCATGTGCATCTAGGCTGGCTTTGTGGCCACAAGCTTTTTATGGTTGCCACAGACAAGTTAGTATCCTCTGAAGACCAAAGAGGAACACGAAAATTCAGAGAATAGCCGTTCAAACGCTCGTGTTGCGCTGCACCACTGCTCTCTCCCTCGCTCTGAAGCAGCTTATCTATCCATAGCACACATCATAGGGATTGGGTCCAACAATTCCTTATTGTACCGTCACCATTCCCAAACCCGGCTTTTTTTGTTTGTGCTTTTTACTTCACATTCATGCCTGCTTTCCTAGTTTCTGCCCTCGTTTGATTGTAGTTCTTCTTCCTCCCTTCCTGCTCTTTGTCTTTCTCCGACTCGCCCACTCGGCCGGCTTATCTGTCAAGTGTCACTGAGGACGGCTGCAGAGAATGGATATGAAATGAAAGAAGAATGGATGTGAATCCGTACTTGAAGTACTTTTGAGAGGTTGGGGTGACCTTAGTCTCTCTCAAGCCTTTCTTTGGGTCTATTTTTTGCTTTTGAGTGAAGGTGAGGAACACGGCAAGAATGCTAGCCTCCTAGAGGCAGTTTCAATACAGACCAGCAGGTATTAAGGTTAAATGTGTGTCTCTCCTTCCCCTATTCTTTCTCTCTATCCATATCCGTTTGATTTCTTATCTCTTATTTCTGTCTGTCTGACTGCTTTCTTTACTCATTCTCCTTTTCAGCCTGTAACTGATCTCAGTTCTCTCATTCTCTGTACGCCTCCCACTCCCCTTCAGTTTCCCTGTCCACACCTCTGCCTAAACTGTTTCACACTCCACAAATCCCATTCCCAGTCAGTGCTTCTGTATACAATGCATATTATAGCCCACACCCCTTTAACATCACCCTTTCTAACAGTTTTTTCACTTTCTCCTCCTCTGCTCTCTTCTTTTATGTACACCTTTCGATGTGAAATCATTCCTCATGAAATCCCTCGCCATTTTTTCTTTTCTTTTTTTTAGATTCCCCCTCCCCAATTGTATCCGGCCAATTACCCTATTTTCCAAGCCATCCCGGTCGCTGCTCCACCCTGTCTGCCGAGCCGGGGAGGGCTGCAGACTACCACATGCCTCCTCCGATACATGTGGAGTCGCCAGCTGCTTCTTTTCACCTGACAGTGAGGAGTTTCGCCAGGGGGACGTAGCGTGTGGGAGGATCACGTTATTCCGCCCTGACCGACCAGAGGAGGCGCTAGTGCAGTGACCGGGACACATACCCATGTCCGGCTTCCCACCTGCACACATGGCCAATTGTGTCTGTAGGGATGCCTGACCAAGCCTGAGGTAACACGGGGATTTGAACCGGCGATCTCCTTGTTGGTAGGCAACGGACTAGACTGCTACGCTACCCAGATGCCCTATCCCTTGCCATTTGTTGCTCACTCTCATTTTATTCCAGCAAGTCACACTGCCCTCCTCATAGCACCCTCACTTTTCAACATGCAGAACACATTTACGCACATTACACTCTTAACACACTGGGGGCAATTTACACTCTACCTCATCTCACCTGTTGCTTAACCAAAGTTTAGAAAAAAGCAACTCCATCAACACCATCTGAATGAGAGCACCTGCTGCCCCAGAGATGTGACCGCCGTAGTACCTCTATTACAACCGGCCTCCTTCCGGTATGCTCACCTGTAGATGATTCCTTTTCTGTGCAGGAAGAACAGGCCTACAGCAATCTCAGCAGCATAAAATCTGAAAATCAGAGAGGAGCAGAGCAAACGTTGACCATATGTGAATGAAAGTCGGTGTTTGTAAATGCATATCAACACCTCTGAGAGAAGTGGAGAAGACCCCCCTGTGCCTGTCAGTTCAGCCATGACACGTCTTTATTCACCCCTGCAATGCACGAGGACACAGCAACTGCAGATGATTAGTGGGTGCATGTCACATCTGTGGTAATGCCCTACAGTTAGAGTACGTAAGCACAAAGTCACACATGCCACTGGTCGATCACCTGCTCTCATCATGTCTCCTAACTCATATTTTTGCACTTTATTCTGTGGTGTCGGAACAAGAATGAAAGTGTGTGTGTGTGTGTGTGTGTGTGTGTGTGTGTGTGTGCATGAGAGAGAGAGTCGGGAGTGTGGGCTAGTATGAAGATAAATTAGCAAATTAAGAGAACTTACAGCAATGGCAATGTTATGTGGATGTGTTTGTGAGTGTAGCATGCTGAGTGAGGTAAGAATACACATGTCTCAGTAGGTTCAATAGTGGTGACAACCCCTGGGAAGTGTGTGTGTGTGTATAGAGGTCATCTGGTATGGGGGTGTGTGGTGTGCCCAATATCCTTCCACCAAATAAACAATAGTACTTGATAGAACACACACATGGTTTTACCAATTCCAATTCAAAGTGACATTTTCTTTCGAATGCAAACAGTTGAAACGCTGGTTAGCATACGTTGGGTTTTTTGTGTGGATTTTTACCTTTTTCCTCCCCAATTGCACCCGGCCAATTACCCCACTCTTCCGAGCCGTCCCGGTTGCTGCTCCACCCCCTCTGCCGATCCGGGGAGGGCTGCAGACTACCACATGCCTCCTCTGATACATGTGGAGTCGCCAGCCACTTCTTTTCACCTGACAGTGAGGAGTTTCGCCAGGAGAAGGTAGCGTGTGGGAGGATCACGCTATTCTCCCCAGTTCCCCCTCCCCCCTGACCACAGGAGGAGCTAGTGCAGCGACCAGGACACATACCCACATCCGGCTCCCTACCCGCAGACACGGCCAGTTGTGTCTGTAGGGACGCCCAACCAAGCCGGAGGCAACACGGGGATTCAAACCGACGATTCCTGTGTTGGTAGGCAACGGAATAGACCGCTATGTTACCCAGATACCCCATAATCTAATTTTAACAGCCTCACACGGAGGTCGGTGGTTTGATGGTGCCAGAATCTCTGTCTTTGTATCAACATATCAACCTATCTGTCTGTCTGTATCTGTCTATCTATCCATCTACTGATTAAATCATCCCTTTGGGTGACTTTTCAAAAGGCCAGGTTTATTAGTGTTGAGACCTCTGGAGTTGTTGTGCATCTTATTCAACAGCACATCCGTGTTGGGAGGTACCATCACGGTAAATGCACCCACACTCCTCCATTCTAAACACCACGCCGGGTTCTTGCATTAGTGCTCACCCTGAAGAGCACAAGGGATAATTACATTAGACCCCGTGTAGAGTTGTGTAAGTATAGTGCTGAGAGGCGCCCTGAAAGCACGCTTTCAAAGCATCCACGTGAAAAGCTCGGCAATTACAGTATTTTTACTTTAGAGGAAGCTATTGAATCAACGTCTTATGTAAGAACTCAAATTTTAATCAGCTTGAGACACGCGGCCTGCCGTTGTGACGCCGCGGAACTATTTAAGCTTCTGAAGTGGCTGCGAAGCATTTGGGCTACCTGTACAATGGGCTGGGTCTAAACGGGTGCCGAGACCACCATGCTGTCAGTGATTATGGGTGAGTTTGAGTCGGCACGGAGTGTGCTTACACTGCCTGAGGCTCTTTGAACTTGCCCACGCGTTGGATGTGGTACATGAGGTCCCCTCCGTTAATGTACTCCATCACAAAGTACAGCCGGTCCTGCAGGAGAGCCGAAAAAAAATGGAGTTAGTGTGCAACACACGGGTTCAGACTGTTGACACATATATCACAGTTAAGTCGGAGGCCATTGGCCGAAGAGCAACGCAGATAAAGAGTTACAGAGGGACAACAGACAGTGTGCTGGCATTACGGTCCTATGAGCTGGAGATGATTACTGACAAACAATATAAAGCAGAAGATGATGATTCATGCCAGATGAGACCTCACCGGGGGTGGGTGGGTGGGGGGCTTTCAAGTTATAAGTACGCCAGTTCAGTTCGATTCAAATCCTTTGACGTCTGTGCAGCCAAGACGACTGGAATATTCCCCCTTTCTCTCCCCAGTTGTGTCTGGCCAATTACCCCACTCTTCCGAGCTGCCCCGGTCGCCGCTCCACCCCCTCTGCCGATCCGGGTGGGGCTGCAGATCACACTACCCCCCCCCCCCAAACAGGCACCCTGACCGACCAGAGGAGGCACTAGTGCAGCAACCAGGACACATACCCACATCCGGTTTCCCGCCCGCAGACATGGCCAGTTATGTCTGTCGGGATGCCCGACCAAGCCGGAGGTAATCGGATTCGAACCGGCGACCCCCATGTTGGTAGGCAACGGACGCTTCGGAAAATCCCAAACTTAACATCGTGGGTGCATTTGATGCAGGATACGAGGCTGCACCCTGGAGATTCACTTATTGTGCTACAAAAAGTGCCCAGAAAGCATAATTTTTTCAGTATGGCGGTGGGGTCAGTTCACATTGTCCCATCACAGGTCCGGTGCAGCTTTCATAAGTAGGGTTTTATCTCAGACCTCAGTGAATCACCCTCCCTGAGCACGGAGTTGACGCCAAACTGAAGGCTTAGTTATTATTCTGGGGCAGTCTCAACCCAATCCCAGTCTATCAACTCCCTCTGCAGGGCCCTGCCAAGAAGGTGAATAAGGGCGAGCAGAAGAGGGAAAAACACAGGTATGAGCTCCCAAGTAGAGCAGCGTATGAGCACATACACGCACACAACATATACATCTTGTGGGTATTCTGACAAAAGATCATGTTCTATAACAGGGTTTATCGTGACAGAATAATGAAGGGACACACTAACACTCAGAGGAGACCCCCCCCCCCACATATCCTAGAAGTATGTCCTGAGTGGGATAAGTGGTCTGGATAATGGATGGATCTCTTAGTCATGGGTTTGTGTGTGCATGCGTGCTTACATGTGTACATTACTGTGTGCGTGCATGTGTTTGTGTGCATGTATGGTCCTGCAGCAACTCCTGCAGATAACCGCCTCCTGAATACCATGGAATTAATTTGGCTGGCAGGAACCCCCCCCCCCCCCCCACAAAACCAACCACCGAAAAACTTCGCCTCCTAACAGTATCAATCAGTTCCTCTCTGGCAGATGGAGAATGAGTGATATTTGAATGAATGAGAGATGGAGAGATGGAGAATGAACGATATTTGAATGAATGAGAGATGGAGAGATGGAGAATGAACGATATTTGAATGAATGAGAGATGGAAAATGAACGATAATTGAATGAATGAGAGATGGAGAGATGGAGAATGAACGATATTTGAATGAATGAGAGATGGAGAGATGGAGAATGAACGATATTTGAATGAATGAGAGATGGAGAGATGGAGAATGAACGATATTTGAATGAATGAGCGATGGAGAGATGGAGAATGAACGATAGTTGAATGAATGAGAGATGGAGAGATGGAGAATGAACGATATTTGAATGAATGAGAGATGGAGAATGAACGATAGTTGAATGAATGAGAGATGGAGAGATGGAGAATGAACGATAGTTGAATGAATGAGAGATGGAGAGATGGAGAATGAACGATAGTTGAATGAATGAGCGATGGAGAGATGGAGAATGAACGATATTTGAATGAATGAGCGATGGAGAGATGGAGAATGAACGATAGTTGAATGAATGAGAGATGGAGAGATGGAGAATGAATGATATTTGAATGAATGAGCGATGGAGAGATGGAGAATGAACGATAGTTGAATGAATGAGCGATGGAGAGATGGAGAATGAACGATAGTTGAATGAATGAGAGATGGAGAGATGGAGAATGAACAATATTTGCATTTTTCCTGTCGGTTTCACTTCAGCAAGTGCAGTGGCAGCCCAGCGGGGCCAAAAAGCACACAGTGCCGATCTGGAGGCCTGCGACGGAGAAAAGCGGGGCATTACCACCGTCTGAAAGCAGGAGTGGAGCTGTGTGAGGAAGGGAGGTTTGTCTCTCTGGGCCAACACTCTCTTCTCCACCATGGTACATTCCACGTCATCGTCCTGGATCACCACGTCCTTCTTCAGGATCTTTATGGCGTACAGCTCCTCCGTCGATTTCATCTCTGCCAACATTACCTATGGGAGACAAAGACACGGGGGGAGGGGGGGGTTGCGTAATTATTGTTCTAGAATTTTTATCTACGCCGCGACGCCCGTTTTTCTCGGCTGTGCAGCCGTGACCCCTCACCTTGCCGAAGCTGCCCTTACCCAGCAGGGCAAGGAAGTGGAAGTCACCGAGACGGACCCGGTCCACGTTACCCGAAGGTAGGCTGAATCGTCTATGATCCGACGGCGTGATCACCTTTTTCCCGTGGCCCAGTTTGGCTTTCTGCAGAGGAGACACACAGGCGGATGCAGAACAACACACAGACACACACACACACACACACACACACACACAGACGAATGACATCACAGAATATATCTTAGGATTGTATCATCTGCCTGCCGTATGAATCCTACACAAGGTTTCGGTACGTGCTTTGACAGTTCGCGAGTCACAGAAAACAAACCAGCGAAACCCTCGAGTTCTTCAGTTCATGAAGTGAGGTTTGATTTGTAATTCAGCCTCGTCCAAACCCTCAATTATCTGCCCGCGCTGTGTAAAAGGATAAGTACAAGTCGTCCCATGTGTGACATCTGCTCTTCCCGTGGGACAGCATGCAAAAACTGTGTCCAGTTGTGGCGCTGGCGTCCCTAACAGCTGCTCTGAAACCAGTTGATCCTCTCGGTGCTATTCACCGCCCCCACCTATGGAGGCAGTATTAAATCAAAGGTTGCCTCAGTGTGCTGTGGCACTCAGACGGGAGGGGGGGGGGGCAGAACAGGAGGGGCGCTGGATAAATTGTCACTATTGTGTTATAGAGGAAGTGGTTTCCTCTTTTTTTGTGGCTTTCTTTTACCCCTTTTTCTCCCTAACTGTACCCATCCAATGACCCCACTCTTCCGAGCCGTCCCGGTCGCTGCTCCATCCCCTCTGCCGATCCGGGGAGGGCTGCAGACTACCACATGCCTCCTCCCATACATGTGGAGTCGCCAGCCGCTTCTTTTCACCTGACAGTGAGGAGTTTCACCAGGGGGATGTAGCGCGTGGGAGGATCGTGCCATTTCCACCCCCAGTTCCCCCTCCCCCTCCGAACAGGTGCCCCCACCGACCAAAGGAGGTGCTAGTGCAGCGACCAGGACACATACCCACAACCGGCTTCCCACCTGCAGACACGGCCAATTGTGTCTGTAGGGACGCCCGACCAAGCCGGAGGTAACACGGGGATTCGAACCGGTGATCCCCGTGTTGGCAGGCAGCGGAATAGACCGTCATGCCACCCAAACGCCCTGGAATTACTCCTCTTTAAGTATCCAGCAAGGTGAAATAAGTACTACTGGAAAACAACACATCAAGAGAAACAATGACACCGTATGAGGGAAATGGTTGGCCGTCACTTCAAGAATCAGAATCCGAGTCGAGCCACTCTATTCAGTCTTTATTGTTCTGGCAGTCTCTTTGTTGCCTACCCAGGTTCCCTGTTGTTATAATGGCTGGCCTGCTACACCTCTTTTTTAACAGAGGCCAATTAGTCCCAAATGTACCTTGTGGTTGTTTCTTTCAAGTTGTAAAAGAAGTAAAAGTTGGTCTTGCATCCCAGTTTGGTTTCTGTTTACCATCAGCCACGGTCATTCCACATTGTCAGGCTAATGAAAAGGCTGACGTTTGAAAAAGTATTAAGCCGATCCGATCATTATTTTAGGAAGTGCCATGCGTGCATGAGGCTTAATTAGTTGGCCCGAAATAAAGCCTACTTTATCAGGTCGGTATTCTAGTTTGGATTTCAGGTATGTAATCAGCAGCACTTACATTTCCTCTAAAAATAAATTCTTTATTTAACCATGGCAACAAGATCTGTGCCTCCCGCCATCGCATTGTTACCCTACACTATTCTCTACTGTACGCTCTACTCTGTACTCTGCATACTCTACTGTAGGGTCCACTGTATAGGCTAGAGTCTCATCTACTGTATTGTCTACTCTATAGTCCACTCTATATTCTACTGTATCATCTCTCTGTATTTTCTACTCTATAGTCCCCTTTATAGTCTATAGCGTACTGTATAGTTTACTCTACAATCCACTGTATAGTCTACTATATACTCAACTGGATAGCCTACTGTGTGCTGTTAATGTCGAGACATCGACAAGTTAATCAGGAGCATTTAAGCAAGTGTGTGGACTCTATTTTTCTGTTTCTATTCGGCATCTAACTTGAGGTTTTTTTGTGCATGCAGCCTATCAAACAGGTTTTAATCGTCTACTGTAGGGACTACGGTTTTGTACGGTGCCCCTTAAGGGACATGGAAGGGAAAAAAACTAAATGATTGAAAAACTTTTGCGAGTTCCCTTCCATGTCCCTTAAGGGGCTCCGTACCGACACAGAGCAGCCCTGTTTTGTTTTTTTTTAACATTCAGTGTCCTTTAGGAGTACTCTTGGTGCTAAAATAAAATGCATTATGAACACGGTGCCCCAGCCCCCCCCCCCAACCCCTGATCCAACAGGTGATATGTAATTCACTAGTAGGTAGAAATGAAAACCAGTAGTACTGGAGAGCTCCAAGGACTGGATTGATAACCACTGGTTTATACCCATTTTCCACGGTATTGTACTGGCTCAACTCGACTCTACTCGCTTTTTTGATTTTGCATTGGGCAAAAGTTGGAGATAGTACCTTGTACCACCTCTCACAAGGTTCCAAGGTAGCGGAGCCAATGCTGAACGGTGATGTGAAAACACTGCAGACCACCGACTGGTCAGAGAGAAATGGAGCCGCTCTGTTTACAACCTGGAAATGCCAAAGCGAGACTCCTAAAACTTGTATCGTGGCTGATAATCTATCCATGTTAAAAAAATACATTTTCAGCTCTTACTTACAGTAGTACTGTTCATGTGAAACAGCCATTTTGAGCTGGTCATGTTGATTTTTTTGGAAAATAAAACACTCATATGTGGCACTGGCAGAGAAGGGAGGAAATATTGGGCAACACGCCCACAAGCGACCTGCAGGGCTTCGCCATGAGGGGGTACTTTGCCATGAGGGGGTACTATCTGTAGTGGAAAATGAAATCCAGGAAAGTAAAGTGAGTAGAGTTGAGCCAATACCACGCAGTGGAAAAGGGGCATCAGACCGGTAAATACTGCTATCGATTGTGGCTTTGCTGATAAGTGGACACGGAAATCGTAATCGGTTCTGCTCTATTTTCTTCTTGATCGGCAATCTTTACAAGGTGTAAACACTGTCATTGACTACGTAACACTCCCCACCCCACCCCACCCTCCCCAAGTGCTGAAGCGGTGTTATTACTCTAAAAATGAGTAGGTTTATTTTGGCGATGACTTTCTGGCAACACGGAGACGGGCTGTTTTTGTTTTGATATTGCTTCATGCCCGTGGAGGCATTAAGCAGTTTACCGGGTACGGCAACCCTCTGCGGTCAGACTATCACAAAACAACTGTCTACACTTCATCACCACAATCCTTATGAAATATCACCCCCCACCCCCCACCCCCCATAGCTGAAAAATAACATAGGAGGAGGAGGAAAAAACCGCAGGAGGTAGAATATTCCACTCTTTTTCCTTTAATACACTCGAGGTTTGCTTTTTTTTAAACTTATTTATTCATTTAGTTACTTTGAAAGCAAACCATTTAAAGACGTCTTGTTGCCAGGAGACACCGGAATAGATTTTAAGACCCTTGACAAGTCCTCCTTCGCTGCTTACTTGCCGGCAGCAGTTGTTTTCCCCCTTACCCTAGAGCGACACCTAGTGTTGGTTTTCTAATGGTAGAAATCCATTAGCATTAATTATTTTTCTCAAAATTCGCCAATGGAAAAGAGAAAACAAGAAATATTACAAAAAAAGTCGGTGAAAGAATACGTAGCTAATTAATTTCAAATATATATATATATATATATACGTGCATTTATACAACAGTTAGATCCAACCAAGTCATTTGACTGGGCAAGAGGCATTCCATGAGTGCCGATATTCAGTATAACAGCACTGGGACTTTTAACTATATGTATCACTCCGCCGCACAGGCGTTCTATTGATAACCGTTAATTAGGCTGCATTAACGGTCGTTATCAATATCGGATTGCAGCAAACTTGCAGGGCAAAGAAGGATATATTTCCACAAATAACATCTGAGTTAAATTACGAATGGTCTACACAGTAACGCGTGTAGACCTGTACAACGTAGCAAGCTGTGCAGGAAAATGTGTGTGTTCAGGTTGCCTGGCAACGGTCCAAGTTCAAGAGAGCAGTTGTGGAACTATTTGTTGGCGGAGCGAAACAGATGATTAAATAAACTAACACATCATAATCTGTTGTCGCTTAATACTGTTAAGTAATAAATGGCGATTGTAGAACTGTTGCATAAAAGCAATATCGCACTCGAGGTCATGCTGTTATACCGAATATAAGCACGGCTGTAATTCGAGTGTCCTTTAAAAGTCAAATATAGTGAAAAGGCATACGACAGTCTGAACAGTAACACAGTGCTGCCATCGTGTGGAGAGAGTTGGCATGCACACCAACAAGACCACATCATTTTCACCATTTCAATCATACAAACGGTTAGTATGTATTGGTGAGTGATCATGCTCAATTTTCCTTAATGGCCTTCTATAGCCCACCTCAGTGTTAAGACTATAGAGGGTGAGCTGTAGTCCACTGTGTTAGCCAGTGCAGGGGTGAGTGCAAGGCTTTTTTTTTTTTTTTTTTTTAGCCGGTGCAGTGATGGTGATGAGGATGGTGACACCACTAGATGCCGAGTGGTCCACAAAATTTACTAACAAAAACGCTGTGTGTGTGTGTGTGTGCACCTTTGTGTTTTTTTGCGTATCTGTCAGAGAGGGAATATGTTAACTGTGTAAGTGAGTGGCTGAGTGCAGCGAAAGAAAGAAGGAAAAAGAGTGTGAGAGGAAGATAAAGGCGGAGAAAGAGAGTACTTATTAGATGTGTGCTAATAAACCAGAAGGAAGTGATCTGTTGTACCCATATGCAGTCAAAAGCCATTTGTTAGTAAATCAGATTTATTTGTGGAAACCAAGTTCTCCACAAACAATCCTATTGGGGAAGTGTGAGAGGTTGATGCACACTGGACACTGCGGGGGGGGGGGGGGGGAGAGAGAGAGATTTAGGAGGAAAAAGGGCAGAGGAAAGAGAAATAGTGATGAGAGAGCAGGCGGAGGTGCTACCTTGAGATAGTGGATATTTAACTGGCAGGCCTAAAAGAGAGAGAGGGAGAAGACACTCAACTTGTTAGTCGGGCCATCATGGGTTAGTTTATGTGAACATAAGAACATGTCAGTGTGTTCCTGTGATAGAGACCGGTGACAAGCTCACACATAGATAAACATACAAACAGGCCGACCAATACAAGACAAGAGCAACTTGAATGACGCCCCATCTGAATTATCTCGATTCCTGTGTCTAGACCAGTGGTTTTCAGACTATGGGTCAGCGCAGCGGGGCACTGATGGACAATACAGAGAGGATCGTGAATTTATCTGGCTTTTTGACAGGTAATGAGAATTTATTGCTTATTTTACTGCACAAAATATCAGCCGAAAAGCATCTCCACAAGCGAGTCACGGCATGTAGAAAAGATTGGGAACCCCTGATCCAGACAAGCCCCCTGTCATAAAAAGCCCAGTGGGACGATCACAGACTCGAGGCAAATATCAAATAAACCCTCTGTCCACATGGCTTTGTGTCAGGGGTGGGGAGTGTCTGGGTAGGATTTAATAAGAGAGCACTCCGTCTTCACCTCCCTTTGCATATCTACATCACAGTGTTGTGTGCATGGTCATATCCAGTTCTGTAGCCACCTTTTCCTCACCCTGACTGAGTCGAATTTGTGGAGAGACAATAATAATGGTCCTCTGGGCAACAGAAAAGTTAGACCCGCTGAATAAAGACAGGCCTGCAACAACAAGGTTGGCCACTAGAGTGCGTATTTCCATAGCAATAAACCCTGGTCAAATGTAACTAACTAATTAACTAAATAAATACACAAACAAACAAATGAATTGAAAAAAAATCACAATGCATTATCTTGTCCCCAAAGTGACCCACAGTGACCCGTTCTGCTGTTCTGCTGTTCTGGATGTTGGATTTTATGTGGATTTACAGGGACGGCGTCAAACCGAGACCGAATTTGGGTTAAATCGAAGTCGACAGTGGCCTTCCTCGGGAGCTGCTCATTCTAATACCTGGAGAAAGTGATTAATTGTTGGACTGACGGGGTGAAAAGCGTTCGCAAAAATCTAATTAAGTTGCCATGGTGACGGGACAGTGGATCATTTTCTGTTTAAGACCTCTAAACGCTCCAAATTTAGACCGCTCATATGGGAATAATCCATTGCAGGCCAGGCAGGGTGTGTGTGTGTGTGTACAAAGAGGATGTTGTACTCAGGTACAACGGTGAACGAGAGAACCTGCATAAGGGTTTACTTTTATTTCATTTCAGTAGTTATTAACCTTGAATTAGAAATAAGCTAACGGTGCATTTCATCGGTGTAGGACACTGTTCCTGCACGGCTCTCGACCCTCCGGTCCTCACCTCAAACTTCTGTCGCAGTTCCAGGTTGATGTCGTCCACCTCAGGGATAGGCACGTTGTAGTACTCTCCCTCTTCCTGGTTCAGCATCTTATACCTGGGAAGCAGAGGCACGGGCATGCAAAGAAAGAGCCGGATCAACAGAAAGAGAGATGGGCAGAAAGAAAGATGCAGCTGCATGATTTCATTTGTTTATCGGGTGATCCAACAAATCAGTATATATAAAAACCTTTGTATGTGTGTCCAGCTTCCTAATCTCTGGGTAATATTATCCATCCATCTTTCTGTCCCTCCTTCTGTCCATTCACCTGCTCAGCAATCTATTCATCCCTTAATCCCTGTAATCATTGGTAACTGTTGATGTGCCTTGTGTAGTTGGCTGTGTGCGTGAATGTGATGCTGGCTACTGTCTGCCGAACAGAGAGCGTATCCATCAGCTGTTCTGCTCTCTGTCAGCACCACCTTGGCCTTGCTTCCTCCCTAATGTACTAATGTACACATCCTGCCGGCCCCCTGTCAATGGACTTAATATATACCTGCACACAGGCACAGTCACACAAACACACCCCCACCCAAACACGCATTTCTTTTACAGAGGCAGTAGTTTCCCCATCAGCCGCGCGCCGAGCTCCTTTATGCCCAGGTATTTCCAGGAACCACTGGCTGCACTGCACTCACAGCAGCAGTGCATCAGGCCTGGTTTAGGCTGGGTGATGGCAGGTATGCTAACATAGCTGCGGATGAGAGACTTCATCGTCTCGATGAGAGTGTGTGTGTTTATCGATGTGAAACAGAACAGGCAGACAGAGACGGGGAGAGGGGAGCCAGGTTGGAGCCAGGCTGCTCGGTGCCAATGGATGCTGTTTGTCAGTGTGAACGGAAATGGCTTTGGCCAGAGGTCTTTACATCCATGTTGGGCAGGAATGGGCCTGTGTTTCTGCGTGAAGTGGAACATACTGGTATACATATATTAAGCAGTTAATATTAATATTCCGCTCCTCATTTATCACTGCCAGGTAAGTGAATAACACTGATTATCTCATTACAATGGCACCTGTCAAAGGGTGGGATATATTAGGCAGCAAATGATCAGTCCATTCTTGAAGTTGATGTGTTGGAAGCAGGAAAAAATGGGCAAACGTAAGGATCTGGGCAACTTTGACAAAGGCCAAATTGTGATGGCTAGATGACTGGGTCAGAGCATCTCCAAAATGGCAGGTCTTGTCAGGTGTTCCAGGAGTGCAGAGGTCAGTACCAACCAAAAGTGGCCCAAGGAAGGACAACCGGTGAACCGGTGACAGGGTCGTGGATGTCCAAAGATCATTGATGATGCGTGTGGGGAGCAAAGGCTAGCCCATCTGGTCCGACCCCACAGAAGAGCTACTGTAGCTCAAACTGCTGAAAGAGTTAATGCTGGTTATGATAGACAGGTGTCAGGACACACAGTGCATCACAGCTTGCTGTGTATGGGGCTGGGTAGCCGCAGACTGGTCAGCGTGCCCATGATGACCCCGGTCCACCGCTGAAAGCACCTACAATGGGCATGTGAGCATCAGAACTGGACCATGGTGTAGTGGATGAAGGTCACCTGGTCTGATGAATCACGTTTTCTTTTACATTATGTGGATGGCCGGGTGTGTGTGCATCGTTTATCTGGGGAAGAGATGGCACCAGGATGCACTATGGGAAAAAGGCAAGCCAGCGGAGTCTGTGTAATGCTCTGGGCAATGTTCTGCTGGGAAACCTTGGGTCCTGGCATTCATGTGGATGTGCTACGTTGACACGTACCACCTACCTAAACATCAGCAAAAACATGAAAACCACCTGCCTAATATTGCGTAGGTCCCCGCCCCCCTTGTGCCGCCAAAACAGCTCTGACCCATCGAGACATGGACTGCACAAGACCTCTGAAGGTGTCCTCTGGTACCTGGTACCAAGACGTTAGCAGCAGATCCTTTAAGTCCTGTAAGTTGCGAGGTGGGGCCTCCATGGCTTGGACTTGTTTTTCCAGCACAACGTAGATGCTCGCTCGGATTGAGATCTGGGGAATTTGGAGGCCAAGGCAACACCTTGAACTCTTTGTCTTGTTCCTCAAACCATTCCTGAACAATTTTTGCAGTGTGGCAGGGTGCATTATCCTGCTGAAAGAGGCCACGGCCATCAGGGAATACCATTACCATAAAGGTGTGTACATGGTCTGCAACGATGCTAAGGTAGGTGGCATGTGTCAATCTACTCAAGCTAAATACCAATAAGACTGAGCTCATGGATGTGGCTTCCAAGGCGTTGTTCTGGAAGGTTGGAGATCCACTCCTTGATGTGGATGGCTGCTCCATCTGTTCATCCCCCAAGAGTCGGCAACCTTGGCGTCATTCTGGACTCCCCCTCTCATTCCAGTCACACATCAAATCTGTCACCAAATCTGCTTTCTTTCACCTCAAAAACATCTCCAAACTCTGGCCATTACTCTCAGACTCAGTGGCAGAGACCTTCATCCATGCCTTCATCACCTTCCGTCTGGATTACTGCAATGGAGTCCTGTCTGGAGTACCAAGCAAAGCCCGAGACAGGCTATGTGCAGAATTCAGCTGCCAGGGTGCTCACCCGCACCAAGCCCTGGCAACACATCACTCCCACCCTTGTCCACCTTCACTGGCTCCCCGTCAAATCCCACATTTCCTATAAAATCCTCCTCCTCCTCACCCCCCCCCAAACCCCCCAGTATCAGACCTCCTCAACCCCTATATTCCGTCCTGGAATCTGCGATCTGCAGACACGGGCTTGCTTTCCATCCCCCACACCAGCCTGTGGACTTTTGGCGATAGAGCCTTTAGTGTGGCAGCCCCCACCCTTTGGAACTCTATTCCAGCAGTGATCCGCAACGCTGCTTCTTTGGACAATTTTAAGACTACTGAAAACCTTTCTTTTTACTAAGGTCTATGGTCTGCAGTCTTTTCAGCTTTGTTTTAATCTTCTTTTTTTTGGTTCTTATCTAATGTAAAGCGTCCTTGGATTCCTTGAAAGAGGCTATACAAAACTAAGTTGTTGTGCCAAAGTAACGTCCACATGAATGCCAGGACCCAAGGTTTTCCAGCAGAACATTGGCTTGTTTTCTTCCCATAGTGCATCCTGTTGCCATCTCTTCCCCAGGTAAATGATGACCACACACCCAGCCATCCACATGACGTAAAAGAAAACGTGATTAATAAGACGAGGCCATCTTCTTCCACTGCTCCATGGTCCAGTTCTGATGCTCACGTGACCACTGTGGGCACTTTCGGCAGTGGACAGGGGTCATCATGGGCTCTCTGTGATGCACTGTGTGTTCTGACCCTGTCTGTCATAGCCAGCATTAACTCTTTCAACAATCTGAGCTACAGTAGCTCTTCCGAGGGATCGGACCAGACAGGTGGGACCTACATCACATTAGGCAGGTGAGTTTAATGTTTTGGCTGATCGGCGTTGCAGCCATAATACTGAGCAGTCTTCTGCGTGTCCTTGAAA